>NC_057867.1:79905312-80102047 GCF_019393635.1 Dromiciops gliroides | reverse complement strand
GATCATGTCAGTGCTACAAACTTCTCTCTCAGAGAACTGCTTGCCTTTAAAAATGATACTGACTGAGATGTCTTATTAAAGGGTTATTTTAAGGAAAGTCCAATTTCATTCCCTGTGAATAGCCTGTCTCTTGTAGTTAATTGCTGCTTGTCTCCTTGGATATCATCATTTGCATAATTGTGATTCTTTTTAATAATAAAAAAGGATTATATAATCTCAGAGAAGCAAACATCATAAAATTTAAATTTACAGGAAATTAAAGGAATAAATGTACCATGGTAACAAGACCATTAACATCTACTGAAAGAATAAAGTCTTTAATATTATATTCCCTATATTAATAGAATATCACTTTAGACTACACTACTTTTTATATGTCATTCAAATTAAGACATTAGATCCCTTTTTGAAATGACAATATTTAAATGGAAGATCAGGGCCAGCCATAAGCAAGTGTTGTAATAAGGAGGACAGATATCTTCAGAGGCAATCGCTATTTCAGCCTGGCAAAAAGAAATGTAATGGACCCATGAGAGCTATTTGAGTCCAAACTTTAGTCCTTAAATGAATTTACGAAACAGTTTTACTCTCACCTCTTACTGGTACTGTTCTGAAATCTCTTGGAGACTTCCCTCCACCCCTCCATACTTTCTCAGGCTGTTGCTCCTTCTCTGGATTCACTTTCCTTCCTGCTCAGTGCCTGTCCTCTAGTTAGCCATTTCACCTCTGTGCCGTCCGACTTTTGAATCCCTCACCCACTTGTCAAATCATCACTGATCTTGTGCCATAGCTAACCTAGATGACTCTCCCATGAGCCTCCTTTCCTACTCCTAGGCTGCTGAAGGCAGAAGGCATGCTGAACCATGCTGGCTGGACACATCCTAAATTCCTATGACCAAAGTTCACCTGGGCCCTTACTTTAGCATGTCTGTTTGTGGATTCTTCCATAACTGACCCTCTCTTTCTCCAGTGAAGCTATCCTAAACATTCTCTTCCAACTCAAGCCCCTCGCCTTTCTCCTGTTCTCTTAGTTGAAGACTTTGCCTCTTACATTAGCAAACAAAGTGAGGTGATTCTCTGTGAGTTCCCCTTTCCATCCTCGTAGTCACCCAAGCTCCCAACTTTGCTGTCATACTGGACCTGCCTCAGTTGAATTCACCCCACACATCCAATCTGTTGCCAAATATTATGCTTTCTGCCTTCCAAATGCCTCTCATAACACATCCTTTTCTCTCTATTCACATAGCCATCACTCCTGTGTTGGCCTTCATCATTTCCCATCCTAACTATGGTAATAGTTGGCTGGGTTCTGATCTTCCTGCCTTTAGCCTTTCCCTATTCCAGTTCATTCTACACTCCACAACCAAAGTGATTTTCCTAAAATGCAGACCTGACCTTGTCAGTCCTCTACTCAGTAAACTCTAGTGGTCCCCTATGACCTCCCAGATCAAAACCAAAATCCTCTATTTGGCTTTTAAAACCATTTCCAACCTCACTGACCCATTCCTACTTTTCCAGTCTTTTGACAATTTCTTCCCCTCCATGTACTCTACAATCCAACGTATCTATCTGCATAGTTGTTGGCATGTTGTGTCTGCCATTGAAATATGAGCTTCTTTAGGTAAGGAGACTCATTTTTGCCTTGCTTTACATCCCCCGCACTTAGGGCAGTGCCTGACACATACTAAGTGCTTTATAAATACTTGGAGAATCCCAGGCTTCTTCCAAAACACATTCCTGGGGCAGCTAGGTGGCGCAGTGGATAAAGCACTGGCCCTGGATTCAGGAGGACCTGAGTTCAAATCCGGTCTCAGACACTTGACACTTACTAGCTGTGTGACCCTGGGCAAGTCACTTAACCCCAATTGCCCTGCAAAAAAAAACCAAAAACGAAAACACATTCCTTGTATTCCTATTCCTTGCATTGGCTGTCTTCTTCATAAGGCTCTTTCTGATCCCCCCAGTTATTAGCACTCTCTGCCTTTGGCATTCATGCTCCCCAGCAGAAAGTAGGCTTAAATATCAGTGCAAGTGCAGAGTTATGTCATTTTTGTCTCCAGATCTTCAGGTAAGTGAAGTACCTGCCTGCTGCATGGCTTATTCTTTTTTTTTTTAATTTTTAATTTTTGTTGGGCAGTGAGGGTTAAGTGACTTGCCCACGGTCACACAGCTAGAGTCAAGCGTCTGAGGCTGGATTTAAACTCACCGTCCTCCTGAATCCAAGGCCAGTGCTTTATCTACTGAGCCACCTAGCTGCCCCGCCCCCCAACTCCCGCATGGTTTATTCTTAAGAAATGTTCAGTGTGGGGCAGCTAGGTGGCGCAGTGGATAAAGCACCGGCCCCGGATTCAGGAGTACCTGAGTTCAAATCCAGCCTCACACACTTGACACATACTAGCTGTGTGACCCTGGGCAAGCCACTTAACCCCTTTGCCCCGCAAAAAAAAAAAAAAAAAAAGAGAAAAGAAATGAATTGAATTTATGCCAGAGGGGATTCCTGGAAGTATTCTTTACCAACTAGGTATTGTCCACGTGGCAGAGCACTGACAAGGGAGCCATTTGGGTTTTATTCTTTCTATGACACTCTTCCATATTTTCACCTGTGTATCATTTCCCTGTGTACATTTGTTTCCATCTGGTCTTCCACATCAAAGACAGAAAATTGGTGTGTAATTACTCTTTATTTCAATTGAAACTTGAATACATTCAGAGCTTTGTGACTCTGTCAGTATGGGTACTTCCTATATGAAGACAGATATGGAGTAGAAATTGAGTTCATCTGGGCCTGGTCATGAACTCACGAAGGTTAACTAGGTGCTCTCTTACTTTCCCTCCTTACTTATTTTGGGTTTTAATTCATTATTGACCTTTTTTGTTATGTCCAACGAGATTTAAAGGTCATTTTCCTTTGTAGAGATAAGAAAAGCAAGGGAAAAATTGAACAACCCTGCCTTCTCTTCTTCATTCTCCTATTCTCCCCTTGAAGGGGTCCTTTCCTTTCTATAATTCGCCTCTTTGACCCAAACAGCACTTCTCTTTTGCTTTTAGCTTTTTCGGAGTTTAGTACTCCTGGCACTGGCACAGTTCTATAAGAATCTTGCCACAGTTGTGTATTTATCCTCCTTTGCCTGCTCTTGTTTCCATCTTCATACAGGTCTTTTGAGCATCTAAGTTGGTTGGTGAGTTCCCTGTGTATATGTATCTGGCTCTTTCTACCATAACCCTTTCCCATTTCAGTGGAATTGTTTTCCTTTGAATCTTCAGCTTTTTGTTCTTGAACATTTTTCATCTCTCTTCAGCTGACTTTCCCTTTAGAATTTTGACTCATGGCATTCTCCCTAGCCTTTTCCTGTATACTTTGAAATCTAACCTAGGGTGCATGTCAAACCATGCTTGGCTTTCCTCTCCTCTGCCGTAATTTTTAAGCTTCATTAGTCACTTCCCTTCAGAGTTTCACATCATCTTCATTGCAATAATCAGTTCTTTCTTATTGGCAAGATCCATATCCATCATAGCTTTCTCTACCTTTTGGTGGATAACATTTTCATGAACATATATGTAGTCTCTTACTATATAATACCACTATGTGACTCTTCTTCCTCTGCCCCCTAAGACTCCCAATTTTGCCTGTCTTATCCCCTGGAAATAAGATATATATTTTTGGAGTCATAGTCCATTCTTGAGTCTTATCTTACCTAAGAGGTCAAATTTATCTCCTTGAATTAGGATGTCTAATTTAGTCTGTTAGTGACTCATGCTTTATGCATTGTACTTAAAAGCTGAGATTCTGTCTTATTGTTGGCTTCTTTCTTAAATTTAGTCTCCTGTGAATTACGGGGCGTCCCTTCTGTTTAGTAGTAGTAATCAGACTTGACAAGTCTTGGGAATTTCTTTATTATGTCCTGCCTACCTGCTATGGGAAGCCCACAGAACTCATAGTTGCCTCAGTATCCCTTAGCAGGGAGTCATCAAATCCCACTGTGTCTCTTCTTCCTTTGACCCTTAGTGTATGTTTTGCCATCAAACAGCACTTGTGGCTCCATTCCTTGGCAGCGAAATGAGGTCCCTTTCCCATCTCTTGTTGTGGTCCTGTTAAGTAGCTCTTTCTTCCTCAGAAGGTGCAGTTCTTTTCTCTTGGGAAAGAGCTTCATCTTTTTGGCTCAAGTGGCATTCTCATGGGGACAGGTAGGTGGCACAGTAGATAGAGCACTGGCCCTGAAGTTGGGAGGACTGGAAACTCACCCTAAGTGTCTCACCTCAGACACTTAGTAGCTGTGTGACGCTGGGCAAATCACTTCATCCCAACTGCTCTAAACATCCAAGACCATCTCTCTTCATCCTGATCTGTATCCCACCACTGGCCCCCGATGGCCCTGGACGAGAGAATGAACTTGGTGACCCTCTCTTAAATCCAATCCACTGCAAGTCATGACATTACCCTGACATCACGCTCCTCTTCCATAAAGGATAAACAACAATTGACATTCTCCTACCATCCAGTGACTCCTGTCTTTTTAGATCCTTCTGTTTCTTTGTTTTCACATTGAAAACCTTCTTCCATTTTTAAAGAAGCCCATTCTCCCCGATAACCTGGGGGGTGGAAAGACCTTCCTGGAGGCCCTTTGCCTTCTTTTCTATGAGACAAGCCTACACTTTCATCACGGACAGTAATTTAGCCATTGGCAGAAATAAAGATTGTACATTCTATACTTGTACCTGCTGAATTCATTGTACACGCCATGCTTACTATAAGGGAGATCTGCAATCATTTGTTCTTGCTAAACGCTACCATAGGAATGTTGATGAAAAGAATGAAAAAAGTATTTAAAGGGGTGTAAGGTTATGACTAGAGTAGTCACAGGTGGTTTTTTCAGCTTCATCTTTCTGAGGTAAATTGGTGTACAACCAAAGCATCTCAAGCTTTGAAGTAAAATGATGTTGCAATCCTACTTTCTGAGTCATGAAAGCATGGGGAGATTCAAATCTTGTCTTTATATGCTAAAAATTAGATTTTATATGCATATGTCCAAGCCCTAACATTTCTCTAATTACATATAAGCCCAGAAAAGCACTTGAAAATTAACATTATGATCTTCCTCCAAAGCTGTACATAACAGAAGTTCACAGGTTTTTTGCACATTCCTTTTTCTTGTATATTTAAATGTTTGGGTTTTTTAATAAGTTCACAGTGACAGAGGAAAAATTAGTTAAATATTTTAAAAGAAGAATTAACATTATTGGAAACTACATTAATTTTGGCTGTTGTAAAAGCTCTTCTCTAAAGCTTTTCCCATAGAATGGGCAGTACAAGCACAGATTACTGCTCTGCTTTGATTTGCAGGCTTTGCTCTCACCAAACACACGGGCAAGACTTTACAGTCATTGGGAAAGCCAAGAGGACAGGTGTCTGTTTCTCAGCAAGACCTCTGAATTGAATAAAAAAAATAGAGGAGAGATTCAGCCTAAAAGGTCTTTGGAAGCTTCATTCATTTAAAAAAAGCAAATCTCAAAGCTTTGTCCCTAGGGGCCCCCAAAGTAGTTTATTTCTAAGTATTTTTCAGTACAAGGCAATTTGGAGTTAGGTGACTAAGCAGTTGGAAGAATTGGGAAATGCTTCATGTAGAAGGTGGTGCTTGAGGTGCATGTTAAAGAAGGAGGGATTCTGCCAAGATGGCGGAGGAAAGGCTGTGACTCTCCACGCTCCTAACAAATCTGTTCACATACCTCCAAAAAATGCCATAAGACAACTCCTGGAGCAGCATAACCCCCAAAAGAACAGATTGAGACTATTTTCCAGCCAAAGACAGCTTAAATAGGCGGATGAGATCGTCTTCTGTTCAGGGTGAGAGAACTCAGCACGTGCTTCCCCATAGTCACACAGCCAGTTAATATCAGAAGTAGGATTTGACCCCATGTCTCCCTGGTTCATGGCTCTATTCATTGTGCCACTGCCTCTCTCTGTAAGAAAACACAGTCACTTTTTCTCCTAACCTTGGTGTCAGTGCCATAGTACTATTGACTTAAGTTTTACAAGGGACCTCAGACGTCACCTTGTTCAACTTCCTCATTTTCCACAGAAACTGAGGCCCAGGGAAGTTAAGTGACTTTCCCAAGTTCATATATGTGGTAATATCAGAGGTAGGATTTGAACCCAGGTCCCCTGCCTCCAGGGCTAGTGCTCTTTCCAGTGTACAAGTCTTTCTCCCTCTGATGCTTAACAACTTCAGAGAGAAGACCAGTGGGGTGGTGGAAAGGGGCTTGCTGGGAGATAACTAAGACAGTGCAATGTGCATATTTAAAATCCCATTTAGTGATGACTGATAACATTGTAAAAATGTCTATCAATAAATCTAATCCAGTCTAATAATATACAATTTTCCTGCCTATATAGCTTTTTCTTGCTTATGTAATAGCAGATTCAGGTTCAGAGTAGATACTAAATTTTTTTTGAATTCTTATTTCCCTATGGAGAAAAGAAAGATTCAAGGCTTCTCTAATTTACATTATTGCAGACATATCCTCCATGTAATTTTTCATTCATTAATGGTTTTCCATGTGTAATACTCGAAATATCCCCATTCTGTGTGTGGCGTCCACGAGCAGACTGTGGGCAGGTTGGACATCCAAGGGCATATCTGGGTGAACCCTAATGCTTTTGTATGCTAGGATGATAGTAGACAACTGGAGCATATTCTCTGTGAATAGAAAAGATCTAAAAATTTAAGGTTTCTTTGGCTGTGCAACTTCAGAGGTAAGTTGTTCTAGGTGAATGGGACTCCAGTAATGAGAACAGGAGAAAAGGAAGTGGGTATTATTACTTGTGCCATTCAGTAAAGAGAATAGATATTATCCATCAGAAAGGCATTTCCTGGGTTTTAAGTAACCGATAAAAAACAATTTATCATGTCCTTACAGTGTGCAAGCACTGTGTTCTTTACTCAAGGAAACAACAAATTTAGACAAGATTTGATATCTGCTTTGGGTCTGATAACTCACAGCAGATGATATTCATTCAGCTTTACATGATAAAAGCATCAGAGGTTTATAAAACAAAGTGATGTTAAGGCTTGAAGATAAATGTCATTGCAATTCCTGGCTCTCTGGAGGAGGTAGTATTTTATTGATTTTTAAAGATTGGATTGGAGAGGAGTTCATAAATTGAGGCTGAAAAGATTGGGCATTCCAAGCATTGGGAATATCTAGAGCAAGGTGCAAGATGCCTATGCTTGCTTGGGAAACTGGTCCATACAGGTCTACTGTACCACTGAGGAAGGAATAAAAAGAGGAGATAAAGCTGGTGAGGTGATGCTCTTGTGGCTGGCCTTAAATGGCTGAAAGTATGCTTTCACATCACTTAAGAGTTTACTATGATAGGAAGCCACAGAAAATATTTGGATGGAGGAGTGACCAAATCTTTGTGGGAGACAGATTATTCTGCCCTGTGTTTAAATGATGGACGAAAGTAGAGATGTGAAGGACAATAATGACACCACAGTTACAAACAGTTTAGGTAAGTGGGAATGAGTACTTGAGCTAGGGTGGTGGTAGAACAAGAGAGAGGGACACTTACATGAGACATTCTGCTTCCAGTCTCCACTCTATCCACAAAACTACCCCATTAATATGCCTAATGCACAGTTCTACTATGGCCCTCTCTTACTCAAAAACTTCCACATTGTCTTATTCCTCCATTTCTCCCCTCTTCCTCACTTTGCATCCCCTTGAAATCTGGCTCCCAACTCCATCTTCACTAAAAGTTCACTCTCCAAGGTTAGAGTACTGAGGCTAAGTGATTTCCTTCGGATTTTACAGCCATTATATGTGGGAAGCCACACTTGAACCTGGTCTTCCTGGTTCTGAGGCCAGCTGCTTATCTCCTACCAACGAGGTATTCATTACATTTTCTCGTGCCCATCCTTCTTGACTTCTCTTAGACGTTCTGCCTTTTATGGGTTTTCATGACATTGTTCTCTCCTTGTGCCTCTGTCTTGCGGCTCTTTGTCATTTTCCTTTGCTAGTTCAGCACCCTTGTTGGGCATGCCACATAGCTCTATCCTTGGCCCTCTTCTGTCCTTAGATTCTCTCTCACAATCTCTTCAGCTCCATTAGGGTCACCTGTCAATCCCCAAAACGGTACTCCCACATAAATAAGTAGCTCTCATCTGGTTGTTGAGCTCCAGACCCATACCATCAGCTGCATATTGGAACTCTTCTCCAAGTGCCCTGTCGGCATCTCAGACTCAACCCAAACAAAAGAAAACCTCATTATCTCTCCCCGAAATGTTCCCCTCTTCTTAATCTTTCTGTTGCTGTGGAGGGAGCCACCATGTTCCCAGTCGCCCAGGTTTGTAGATTCAGAGTCATCCTCAGCTTCTCTCACACTTTACCCCACGTCATTTGCCAGCTCTTATCAGATATATTCCATAGCATCTCTCTAATAGCTCCTCTTCTCTCTATTCACACAACTACCACCTATGTTTGTGCCTTCACCACTCATCACTGATGCTATGCAAATAGTCTGCTAATTGGTTTCCTAGCCTCTGTCCCTTCCCCTCTCTAATTCATCTTTCATATAGCTGCCAAAGTGACATCCCTAGATCATAGGTCTGAGCATGTCCCCTTGCTCTGGAAGCTCCAATGGCTTCCTTCTACTTCTAGAATAAAATGCAAACTCATCACTTTGAAATTTAAAGACTTTTCCCGTTTGGCTCAGGCTGCCTACTTTTATAGATTTACTGCATATTACTATCTTTCATTCATTCTACATTTCTGCCAGATTGGCCTTTTTGCTGTTACATCCACAGTCCATCTCTTGTCTTCTACCTTTGCACAAAGCTGGACCTAGCATCATAGCATCAGGGAGACCTCAGTTAAAATGCAGCTTCAGACACTTACTAGCTGTGTGATCCTGAGCAAGTCATTTTACCTGACTTAGCCAAGTAAGGTATGAGCTTTCTACTAGTCAGTTATTCCTCAATAATCACTGAAACCATTAACAGAGAGAAATCTTTTTGACAGACTCTGACAGTTTGTGATTGCCCAGCACAATAGCATTGATGGTCTGAGGTCACAGGAAAGTCCCAAGGAAAGCTGGGAAGTACAGTCACTTTCCTTTAACTGTAGTCTAAAAGATCCCCAAAGAAGGTGGGAAAATAAAAAGTACTTAATGTACACATATGAATTAGGTGTTCCCACAAGTTATTCCCACACAAGATAGTATTACTATTCATAAAAGAACCATAGCATGTCTTATAGAATGACCAATGTATTACTGCTAACACAATGATTTGGGAAGCTAATCAATTCAAGCTTTGTTGGGCCATAAGCATTTTTTAGTGAGGCAATTGGGGTTAAGTGACTTGCCCAGGGTCACACAGCTAGTAAGTGTTAAGTATCTGAGGTCGGATTTGAACTCAGGTACTCCTGACTCCAGGGCCGGTGCTCTATCCACTGCACCACCTAGCTGCCCCTGCCATAAGCATTTTTAAAGGCTCTTATTTAGCTCATTCACATTTTGTCAACCCTGAGCAAGAGCTAGTCAAACACCAAGTAGAATCTTCTTTCCTTTGGCCTCTGTTTCTCATTTTTGAGCTTTCCCTCCTACTCTTGCACTCTCACTCTGGCCAACTCCTGTGATTACTGCAGCTTTTCCACTGTTCTTGGAGACAGTTTCCTGTTGTCATTAACACCACAGACTTACTAAAAGATAGGAGCATGGAGGCAGAGGCAGCCTTACCTGAGCTGGCAATCTCTTTGTAGCCCTAGAGGACATGTGGGTGAGAACTCTGTTGCCTTCTCTGCCATCCCTCATTGATATGCCACCTTGTCATGTGACAAACAAACCAAAGGAAGCCATTCTTTTATTAGATGTAGCCCTCACCCCCTTTCTACTGTTTCTGTCTGGGGACAAGCAAGGGACTGCTTAAGGTCTTTCTTGTCATTCTTTTTTTAAAAGTCTGTGTTCAATCACTATCAGTTCTTTCTCGGGGAGTGGATAGTATGCTCCATCATTGGTCCGTTGGGATTATCTTGGATCGTTGTGTTGCTGAGAGTAGTTAAGTCATTCTCAATTGCTCATAAAACAATACTGCTGTCACTGTGCACAATGTCCTCCCAGCTCCCCTCACTTCACTATACACCAGATCATATGAGTCCAGCTTTTTCTAGGATCTTCCTATTTGTCATTTCTCATAGCACAATAATATTCCATTACAGTCATATACCACAACTTCTTCAGTCATTGCCCAATTGATGGTCCACCACAAAGAGTTACTATAAATATTTTTTGTACAATTTCTCCCCCTTTTCTCTTTTTCACAATTACTATTGTTAACTGTTTCCCTCCATCTTATTCCCTTCCCCATGATATTTACTCTATTATCGATCTTCTTTCACCCTATCCCTCTTCAAAAGGGATTTGATTCTCTCTGTCCCCTCCCCCAATCTGCCCTTCCTTCTTTTGTCCCTCTCTCTTTATCTTCTTCCCCTCCTACTTTCCCCACAGGGTTAGATAGATTACCCAATTGTGTGTGTATATGTTATTCCCTCCTTGAGCCAATTCTTATGAGATTAAAGTCTTTGAGCCAATTCTGATGAGTGTAAAGTTCATTTACTGGCCTGTTCCTCTCCCATCTCTTCCCCCACTCCATAAGCCCTTTCCTGTGGGATTTCACCCTATGCTACCTCTCCCCTTCCCCTTCCCCCAGTGCATTTCTCTCACCCTCAATTTTACCCTAAAGATGTCATCATGGGGCAGCTAGGTGACACAGTGGACAAAGCATCCACCCTGGACCCAGGAAGACCCCAGCCAAAACCCAGCCTCAGACACAAGACACTCACCCACTGTAGGACCCCAGACATGTCACCTACCTCCAACTTTTTATGGTTCTCTAGGGTCTTGTATTTGAAAGTCACATTTTCCATTCAGTTCAGGTCTTTTCATCACGAAAGTCCTCTTTTTCATTTGTCGTGAAAATTTCTAAGTCCAATGAAGGAATAAAAACAGCAAAGTCTCCAAGCCATAGAAAATAGGTTTATTGAGAGAGGGTACTGGTCTCAAAATGAAGCTGGTCAGTCAGGGGTAGGACCTGAAAGACCCCGAGCTGTAGAATCTAAGGGTTTTTATACCCCTATGGGGCTTCTAAGTATTTATACACTACTAAATTTAGACAGACTCCTCCCATTATACAGTATAAATGATACAGAAAAGAGAAATTGAAACATGTTAGTCATGATCAAGGTTGTCCACATGGTTCATGGGGACAGGGGTATGGGCATAGTTTTGCTCAGCAGACTGCCAAGTTGGGGATTTGGTCAAGTCAGTTAACCAAATGGGATTATATTTAGGATTCTCAATGCTGATTGGCTACTTCATCTTAGAAGATACTATTTTTTGTGTTGTGGTTAACCCCAATGTACCTTGCAACCATGGTGGAGAGGGACATCAGTTAAGGACAAGTTTACTAAAAATCAACTAAAGACTATATATTACATAATATCTATGCTCTGTGCTGTGATTACTACGGAGTTAAGTCACTTATATCTAAGGGGTAGGGAAAATCTCACTCACACATTGAAGAGCCATTTTTTTCCTCTGAAAGATTATACTCAGTTTTTCTGGGTAGGTGATTCTTGGTTGTAATCCCAATTCTTTTGCCCTCTGGAATATCATATTCCATGCCTTCTGGTCCTTTAAGGTAGATGCTGCTACATCTTGTTGTATCATGACTGGGGTGCCACAGTACTTTAATTTTTTCTTTTTGGCAGCTTGCAGTATTTTCTCCTTGACCTTTGAGCTCTGGAATTTGACTCTAATATTCCTCGGAGTTTTCCTTTTGGGATAACTTTCAGGAGGTGATTGGTAGATTCTTTCAATTTCTATTTTACCTTCTTCTTCTAGAATATCAGGGCAATTTCCCTGACTATTTCTTGGAAGGTGATATCTAAGTTCTCTTCTTGATCATGGTTTTCAGGTAGACCAGTAATTTTCAAATTATCTCTCCTGGATCTATTTTC
This sequence comes from Dromiciops gliroides, assembly GCF_019393635.1. Taxonomy (NCBI): domain Eukaryota; kingdom Metazoa; phylum Chordata; class Mammalia; order Microbiotheria; family Microbiotheriidae; genus Dromiciops; species Dromiciops gliroides. Next base: position 80,090,032 of record NC_057867.1, on the reverse strand, counting down.
CAGGTCAGCAGTTTTTCCAAGAAGATATTTCACATTGCCCTCTATTTTTTTTAATTCATTTGGATTTGCTTTATTGTGTCTTGGTTTCTCATAAAGTCACTAGCTTCCATTTGTTCAATCCTAATTCTTAGGCAATTATTTTCATCAGACAGCTTTTCTATATCCTTTTCCATTTGACTTTTCAAGCTGTTGACTTTTTTCTCATGACCCTCCTGCATCACCCTCATTTCTCTTTCCAATTTTTCTTCCAGCTCTCTAACTTTATCTTCAAAGTCCTTTTTGAGCACCTCTGTGGTCTGAGACCAATTCCTATTTTTCTTGGAAGCTTTAGATATAGGGGCCCTGATGTTGCCATCCTCCTCTGAGGGTGCACCTCGATCTTCCTTGTCACTATAGAAACTTTCTAAGTGTATTCCTTTCAGCTCCCCAAATACTGAGAAGAAATATTATCTTCCCATGTAGATAAGGGGGTGGGGAGAGGGGAAGGAGGGAAGGGCAGATTGGGGGAGAGAGCAGTAAAAAGCAAAACACTTTCGAGGAAGGTGAAGATGTTCTGCATAACTGCACAAGTATGACATATTGAATTGCTTGATCTCATAGGGAGGGTTGAGGAGGGAGGGAGGAAGAAAAATTTAGAACACAGAATTAGCTCAAAGACCTTAAACTCATCAGAGTTGACTCATGGAGAGAATAACATTCACACCCAGTTGGGAGGAGTAATCTATTTAACCCTACAGGAAAGTATGAGGGGAAGAGGATAAGGAAGGAAGGGTGAAAAAAAGGGAGTGCAGAGTAGGGGAGGGGACAGTCAGAAGTAAAACACTTTTGAGGAGGAATAGGGTAAAAGAAGATAGAAAATAGAGTAAACATCATGGGAAGGGAGTAGGATGGAGGGAAATAGTTGGGATGATTGATTATAATGGCAAAATGTATGGTACCTACTTTGCTGGGCTAATATGAAGAAAATTCTTTGTCAAGTTTAAGGTACTTTATTTAGGTTATGATGAACAGGATACTAACAGAAAAACCTGGAAAAACCTACATGAACTGAAATTGAGTGAAATGTACTGTATACAAAATAACAGCAATAGTGTAAGATGATCTGCTGGAAAGCATGTGGTTATTTTCATCAAGGAAATGATCCAATATAACCCTGAAGGACTTATGAAAATGGCAACCCATCTACAGAGAAAGAAGTGATAGCATCTGAAAACAGATGGAAACACATTTAAAAAAAAATTTTTTCCTCTTTGAAAATTCCTCAATCTGAAGTTTTTGGGATTTTTGGACTATTTTCTCTCACAGCCTAGCTAATGTGGGAATGTTTTTCATGACTACTCATGTATAACTTATTTTGAAATGCTTGAGTTCTAGTGGGTGGGGGTGAGAATGGAGGAGAAGAGAAGTTGGAACACAAATTTTTTAAAAAATGATGTTAAAATTTGTTTTTACATATATTTTGGAAAATAAAATTCTATTCAATAAAGAAAAAAAACCAAAAAAACCCCACAAACTACTCTTTTAAGGTGGTACAGTGGATATAGTACTGTGCCTGCAGTCAGGAAGTCCTGAGTTCAAATTCTACTAATAACTATGTGTTTTACTTTCTTTATACAGGGTTATTGTGAGACTCAAATGAGCTAATATTTGTAAAGCACAGAGCAAACCTGAAAATATGTGAGTCTTTCACAGTCTAGCTCCAGCCTGTCTTCCCAGGCCTTCCATTAATCCCTTTTACAATCACTCTTTTAATCAGCAGACATTTTATTCAATGCAAACCGTGTGTTAAGCACTGGAAATACAAAAACAAACTTCCTATCAAAGGATTTGCATTCTAATGTACATATATCATGTACAGAATAAATATAATGAGAATAAATATTAAGAAATATAATGTAATTAAATATGATTTAGGGAAACTAGGTGACACATTGGGTAGAGTGCCAGTCCTGAAGTCAGGAAGACTCATTTTAGTGAGTTCAGATCTGGCTTCAGATGCTTCCTAGCTATGTGACCCTGGGTAAGTCACTTCACCCTGTTTGCCTTAGTTTCCTCATCTGTTTTTGTTTTTGTTTTTGTTTTTGTTTTTTTGCAAGGCAATGAGGGTGAAGTGACTTGCCCAGGGTCACACAGCTAGTAAGTGTCAAGTGTCTGAGGCCGGATTTGAACTCAGGTACTCCTGAATCCAGGGCCGGTGCTTTACCACCGCGCCACCTAGATGCCCTTCCTCATCTGTAAAATGAGCTGGAAAATGAAATGGCAAACCACTCCAGGATCTTTGCCAAGAGAACCCCAAATAGAGTCATGAAGAGTCAGACATGACTGAAATGATTGAATAACTAGCACCTGGGTGAGGGGTGGGGATCAGGAAAGACTTTATGCAGAATGTGGTACTTGAGTTTCATATTGGAGGAAGAGGGAAGGCATTCTAGCATGGGAGATGTTCTGTGAAAAGGCATGGAGATGTCAGATGGAATGTTCTTCATGAAGACCCAGAGAGAAGGAGAGTTCAGCTAGACCATAGAGTGTAAGAGCAGGAGTGATACCCAGTGAGGCTGCATAGGTAACCTGGGGCCAGGTCGTGCAGGGCTTTAAATGTTGGGCAGATGAACTTCTATATTTGACCCTAGAAACAGTCAGGGGCCACTGGAGTTTATCGAATGGGGGGAGGGATGACATGGCAAGACCCACCCTTAAAGGAAATCATTTTGAAAAGGAAAATTCACTGATGTAGAGAATAGACCGGACTGGGATGAAACTTGAGTGAGGAAGACCAGTCTAGCCCAGTGGTGTTCAGTGGGTATGCTGGGTCACACTAGAGTTTTACTAGTTTTAAAATTTGGGATGTTCTGTTATTGAAGATAAAAGAAAATTTGTAAATGATTTACTTAATATAAATTTGGCTTACCCAGTGTACATTATTTCAAGCATAGTATTTGCACAAGTGGAACTTGCCTGTTACACATATGCACTAACCTCAAAACATGTTGGACTTTAAACTCTCAAAGAATTCAACAAAAACAGATAATCCTTTTGAAGGAAAGGTATATCCTCAGTCTTCTGTAGCGTTCCTAACTTGTGTCCAATTTGTCACATTTCATCATGGCTAAGAAAGGTGTCCTCAACAACCACCATGAAGTTCACAAGCCATGCACAATGTTCCAGGTCCTAACTAATTCTTTGTCCCATGCCTAGAATACTTTCCGTCCTGCCTAGGACAATTGTATCTGGTTCCAGGCACCACTGACACTCAGAGGCTTCCAAGAATGAAGAGGCTTCATGTTTCACTGTGGGGCAGGTTCATTGCTTGCTTGACAGCTGAGCTATTTGCCAACAAGAAAGGGATTGTCCTATTGGGGAGTTTGGGACTTTCTCCCAACTGAGCTCTAAGAGTAGTATTGCAGAGATATAATATGTGACCCTGGGCCAGTAACTTAACGACAGTTGCCTCAATCATCCAGGGCCATTTCCAGTCATCTGATATATGTCTTTCCACTGTACCCAGGTGGCTCTGGAGGACAGTGTGAGGTTGGTGGCTTTGCACAGCCCTGCCTCACTCAAATACATTTTGTTGCAAGTCATGACATTACCCTGTGTCATGGTCCTCTTTGAGAATGAAGGAAAAACTACAAAACAACAATGGAGATAAATTATGGCTTCTTTGAGGCTTATAGAGTCACATGGAGGGGTTCCTCTTGGAACCTCTAGCTCCCTTTAAGGCTTAGAGCAAGTTCCAGTTCCCTCAAGGAGCCTTTCCTGTTGTCCCCAATAGTCAGCACCTGACCACCAAATCACCACATATTTGTTTTATTTAAATCTCATCCTCTTTGATGGTTTGTCATCTATATCATACCCCCTGACTCTTAAGTGTTCCCCGAGGCTTTGTCCTAGGCTCTCTTGTCTTTTCTCTTTATGCTCTTTCACCTGGTGACATCGTCACCTTCCATGGGTTTAATTACCCTCCTTATCCAAATGACTCAGATCACTATATCCAACCTCTAGTCTCTCTCCTGAGTTTCAGTACTGCATCAGCAACTGCTTCTTGAACATCTCCAACTATATGTTCTAAAGACGTCTCAAACTCAGCATTTCCAAAACAGAACTTCTATTTCCCCCTAAACTTGCCCTACTTCCAAATTTCCTTATTCTGTCAAAGTTATCTCCATTCTTTCTTTGTCTAAGGTCCATAACATTAGCATTATCCTCACTTTTTGCTCACCCTGACCCCACATATCTAATCAGGTCCCAAATTTTGCTCTTTCTACCTCTGTAGCATTTCTCAGGCCTAATCCCATCTCTCTTTTCCTGTGGCCATTACCTTAATTAGTTCAAGATCTAATAACCTAATAACCTAATTAATAATAATCTAATAACCTAGATTATTGAGACTTCCTCCTAATTGGTCTCCTTTTCTCAAGTCCAACTCCTGCCTATCTTCCACATCCAAAGTTAAGTACCTAAAAACAAATCTTATAAGACCCTACTCAATAAATTCCAATGGCTCCCTTCTGCTGCTCTATTTAGCTTTTTAAGCCTTTTACAGCTGTGTTCCAGTCTGTCTTTCTAGACTCATCATATATTACTCCTGCTGCCACACTCTGTGATCTAACCAAACTGGCCTTTTCTCTGTTGCTCACCCACAACCTTCTGTCTCCCATCTTTAAACATCTGCACTGGCCATTTCCTGTACCTGAGATGTGATCGCTCTTCAGTTCTGCCTCATAAAATCCTTCTCTTCCTTCAGGTTGCATGAAGTCTTTCTTGATCTCCCCCAACTACTTGGTACCTTCCCTCCCAAACTACCTTGTATTCATGGACTTTGTGTTTATTTGTATTTATTCTGTTTGTATTTGTATAGGAAGACCTGCGTTCAGGTCCTACCTTTTGAAATGGACTGTGACATTAAGCAAGTCGTTCAACTCCTCAGTGCTATAGGCAACTCTCAAAGGCTATGACCATTGCAGAGAATAACAATAATGGTAACTACAGTATTAGCTAGCATTTATATTGTGCCATAAGGTTTGAAAAGCATGCACAGGTGTCCCACTTGCATTGGTAGAGGGAGTCTCCTCATCCAAAAATTCCATATTCCAATGTAATCACTGTTTACATCCTTATCTTTATCTCCTTAAACTGTCTTGCATGCATTTATTTTGTCTCCAACATTACCAAATAAAGGTGTTTTCCTTTACCAAGACATTGTGCAATCCAGATCTCAAAGAGGGTTTAAATAGGAGATACTCTTTTCCTCTTCCTCCCAAATGGTTTTCTTCTATTTGGGATTATGTGGATAGAGTACTGGGCCTAGAGTCAGGAAGGCTTATCTTCATGAGTTCAAATCTGGCTTCACACTTTCTAGGTGTGTGACTCTAGGCAGGTCACTTAACCCTGCCTGCCTCAGTTTCCTCATCTGTAAAGTGACGGAGGAAATGGCAAACCACTCCAGTATCTTTTTCTAGAAAATCCCAAATGGGGTCATGAAGAGTGAGACAGAAGTGAAACGACTGAACAACAAGTAATTATCTGCTTCCACAGTGCACAGTGGATTTTATTCAAATTTATTTCAGCTAAAAGACATTTTTTGTTAGAAATAAGAAAGGATTGGGGCAGCTAGGTAGCTCAGTGGATAGAGCACCGGCCCTGGAGTCAGGAGGACCTGAGTTCAAATCTGGCCTCAGACACTTAACACTTACTAGCTGTGTGACCCTGGGCAAGTCACTTAACCCCAATTGCCTCACTAAAAAAAAAAAAAGAAAAATAAGAAAGGATTTTCAGACATTTGTAGTGCATTTCATCTTATTGATTACATATTTCTGTGGGATAGTTTAAAACTCATCAACACAGCTGACTGGTTAAAGGATGATTGCACCTGGAAAAAGAAAGAATAAGTGGGCAAGGAAGAACGATCAGAATGTCAATTGAGATGAATCTGACCCCAGAAATCCTCATGTGCCAAATTGTAAAAGGCAGAAAGCTTGTCCTGTCGAAAGGACTGAGGAGAAAATACATTTCATTGATACCATAGCATTGTTGAGTGTTCTGAGCTGATGTCTGTAGTTATGACATATGGGTGTAACTTCATGCATGCCCACATGTGTACATCTTTGTGTATTCAGCACTTTTGATGTCACATGCTCAAACACCTGATTCCTTCCTACCTGAAAGAATCCTAGAAAGTCCTATAAAGACCTTGACTGAAACTGAGGTAGGCCAAAAGATGTTACTGTCTTATGGCTTAAGACAGGAGAATATCCTCCCTTGTAAGTTTACATTTGTACACAAGTACACACACACACACACACACACACACACCTTGTTCTCAATTTCTTCAGTTTCAGATTTTAATGTGACTTGTTAGTTAATGTCATTCATTGTAATGTAATTCATTTTAATGTCACTTCTTTTTTTTAATTAATAAAGTATTTTATTTTTTTCCCATTACATGTAAAGATAGTTCTCAACTTTTGTTTATACAGGCTTTCCAATTTCAGATTTTTCTCCCTCCCTCCCTCCTCCCCTAGACAGCAGGTAATCTGATATAGGATATATATATATATATACACATATATATATACATATACATATACATATATATATACATATATATACACACATAATAACATTAATCCTATTTCTGCATTAGTCATGTTATAAGAGAAGAATCAGAGCAATGATGAAAAACCTCAAAATAGAAAAAACAACAGCACCAAAAACAAAAGAAATAGTATGATTCATTCAGCATCTATACTCCACAGTTCTTTTTTTTCTTGGATTTGGAGATCCTCTTCTATCATGAGTTCCCTGGAACTCTTCTGTACCATTGCATTGGTGAGAAGAATATAGTCCATCACAGTAGATCAACACTCAATGTTGATGATACTGTGTACAATGTTCTTCTGGTTCTGCTCATCTCACTCATCATCAGCCCACACAAGACCCTCCAGGTTTCTCTGAACTCCTCCTGCTCATCATTTCTTACACCACAATAGTATTCCATTGTATTCATATACCTCAACTTGTCCAGCCATTCCCCAATTGATGGGCATCCCCTCAACTTCCAATTCCTTGCCACCACATAAAGAGCAGCTATAAATATTTTTGTACATGTGGGTCCCTTTCCCCTTTCCCCTTTCCCCTTTCCATGATTTCTTTGGGCAAAAGACCCAAAAGTGGTATTGCTGGGTTAAGGGGTATGCACAGCTTTATTGCCCTTTGGGCATAATTCCAAATTGCTCTCCAGAATGGTTGGATCAGTTCACAGCTCCACCAACAATGCATTACTGTTCCAATTTTCCCACAGCTTCTCCAACATTTATTATTTTCCTTTTTTGTCATTTTAGCCAATCTGATAGGTGTCAGGTGGTACCTCAGAGTTGTTTTAATTTGAATCTCTCTAATCATTAGAGATTTAGAGCATTTTTTCATATGGGGATAGATAGCTTTGGTTTCTTCATCAGAAAACTGCCTGTTCATATCCTTTGACCATTTCTCAATTGGGGAATGACTTGGATTCTTATAAATTTGATATAGTTCCCTATATATTTTAGAGATGAGGCCTTTATCAGAAGTACTGGCCACAAAAATTGTCTCCCAGATTTCTGCCTCCCTTCTAATTTTGGATGCATTGCTTCTGTTTGTACAAAAATGTTTTAATTTAATGTAATCAAAATCATCCATTTTGCATTTTATAATATACTTTATCTCTTGTTTGGTCATAAATTGTTTTACTTTCCAAAGATCTGATAGGTACACTATTCCTTTCTCTCCTAATTTACCTATGGTATCAACTCTTATGTCTAAATCGTGTATCTATTTTGACCTTATTTTAGTATAAGGTGTAAGATAATGGTCTATGGCTAATTTCTGACATACTATCTTCCAGTTTTCCCAGCAGTTTTTGTCAAATACTGAGTTCCTATCCCAGAAGCTGGAGTCTTTGGGTTTATCAAACACTACATTACTAGTGTCATTTACTACTGCATTTCCTGTGCCTAGCCTATTCCATTGATCTACCACTCTATTTTTTAGCCAGTACCAGATAGTTTTGATGACTGCCGCTTTATAGTAAAGTTCCAGGTTTGGTACCGCTAGCCCACCTTCCTGTGAATTTTTTTTCATTATTTCCCTGGATATTCTTGATTTTTTGTTTTTCCAGATGAATTTTGTTATTATTTTTTCTAGCTCTATAAAATAATTTTTAGGTAGTCTGATTGGTATGGCACTGAATAAGTAAATTAATTTAGGCAGTATTGTCATTTTTACTATATTATCTCTGCCTATCCATGAGCAATTGATATCTTTCCAATTATTTAGATCTGATTTGATTTGTGTGAAGAGTGTTTGGTAGTTGTGTTCATAGAGTTCCTGGGTTTGTCTTGGCAAGTAGACTCCCAAGTATTTTATATTATCTACCATGACTTTAAATGGAATTTCTCTTTCTATCTATTGCTGCTGGACTTTGTTGGTCATGTATAGAAATACTGATGATTTATGTGGATTTATTTTATATCCTGCTATTTTGCTAAAGTTGTTCATTGTTTCAAGTAATTTTTGAGTTGATTCTCTAGGATTCTTTAAGTATACCATCATATTATCTGCAAAGAGTGATAGTTTTGTTTCCTCCTTGCCTATTCTAATTCCTTTAATTCCTTTTTCTTCTCTGATTGCTAAAGCTAACATTTGTAGGACAATATTAAATAATAGGGGTGATAATGGACATCCCTGTTTTACCCCTGATCTTATTGGGAAGGCCTCTAATTTATCTCCATTGCATATAATACTTGATGATGGCTTTAGGTAGATACTATTTATTATTTTAAGGAATTAATGTCACTTCTTACTGGATCTGTTAGTGATAGAGCATTCTGGGACAGCTAGGTGGCGCAGTGGATAAAGCACCGGCCCTGGAGTCAGAAGTACCTGAGTTCAAATCCGGCCTCAGACACTTAACACTTACTAGCTGTGTGACCCTGGGCAAGTCACTTGACTCCCATTGCCCTGCAAAAAAAAGCCCCAAAAAAACAAAATTTGAAAAAAAGATAGAGCATTCTGAGCTTGTATTTCTAGTTAGCTATAGTCAGACACATTGTACTTTGACCCAGACACAGTGATGTCATTTTGATCCTTTTCAAGCATGAAGTATAACAACCATTCTCTCAGGACAATAAAGTTTTGAAAACTGAAGTGATGGGGTGAAGAATATGGAGGTATCTATGCCCCCCCACCCAATCACCACCTCCTGCACTGACCACGCAAGCCTGCCCAGCACTTATAATTTAGCCTTTATGGAAATACATTCATGCCAGACCTAATGACAGATACCAAGCAGTGGTGCTACTGAGGTATAACTGAGGCTGGTCACAATGTGGATGCCCTGATGAATAGCAGAGAAAAGAACTGCTACATTGGTCAGAGGCCACCTGTGTGTCAATGACATAGGCTGTGTGGAGGCAAAGTACTGTGACTGTACAAGTGGGATGTCATTTCCAATCTGATTACACAACCACCATTGATGGCCACAGTGGCCACTGGACTAATGTTGGCATTGCTTATTTGTTGACTGCTATGAGCTGAGGGGGAGATAGGAATCTCCTATTTTCCAGGAGCTCTGGCCATCCGTCTCCATCCTCCTTTCAAGTGCCTTTCCTTCACTGAATTGGATTAAAGTAGCTCCAGGTAGAACCTGTGTGTTAGCTCATCAGCTGGTGCATGGTGAAGAGACTCAGAGGTGAAAGGAAGGGCAGGGGGAGCCTAGCATATATGAACCTCTGTTGACTTGTTTCTGTCAGGTAGCAACTTCTGCTTCTCTTCTCCTCCTTCACATGTTTCTTCCTCCTTCTTTGGAAGCTTCCATTCCTCACAGCCCAGGTCTCCAAGCTCTTAGAAGGGGGAGACAAAATTGGTCATGCTAAAGAACGATAAGGATAAAGGCCCAGAAGATAGATCTCATTGGCTTCAGACTCTTCAAGGTTCGGTGAGATGAGACAAGGTCAGTGATTTGGGGGTTCGCCCCAACTAGGTTGTCAGGAAGGAAGGTTTTCTAGGACCTTGCTTAGTGCTATGGGATAAATAGGTGTGGCTGAAGGGAGAAGGAAGGAAACCTTTATTGTTGATTAATTTCAAGCATGCCTGATATTCATGACACTACTTTGGGTTTTCTTAGCAGAGATACTGGAGTAGTTTGCCATTTCCTTCTCCAGCTCATTTTATGGATGAGGAAACTGAGGCAAATGGGGTAAAGTGACTTGCCCAAGGTCACACAGCTAGTAAGTATCTGAGGCTGGATTTGAACTCAGTAAGTCTTCCTGTCTCCAAGACTAGCAATCTATCCAGTGCATCACATGGCTCCCCCTAGTTGTGTGGCATTGGAAAGCAACAGTATAGCCAAAGAACATAGAAGAGAACCTTGTTTGCAGCCCCTTGACTCTTTATCCTCTTTTTCCATACCATAGACTGTAGGAATGAGAATCCATGAGTAGATTTGTAACCACAAATGGGCATTTGACCACCAGATGCCAGTGTTCCCTAATGGCAATTAATTGGTCAGTAAGGATTAATAAAGTGCCTACTTTGTGGAAGTCATAGGGAACAGCTTTTCTGTAGATGGGAAATGAAGCCTCAAGTTCAAGAGACAGTAAGCAGGCAAATCTTGCTGAATAGAGAGATCCTGAAGAGGAATAGCCCCTTCCTACCTTTCCAGTCTTCTTGTACCTTAGTCTCTGAATGAGTGACACTGGCCTCCTGGCTCTTCCACAAGCATGACACTCCAGCTCTCAGCTCCTGGTATTTTCTCTGGCTGTCCCCCATGTTTAGGATGCTATTCTTTCTCATCTCTGCCCACTAGCTTCCTTGACTTTCATTAAGGCCCAACTAAAATCATCTGACTAATGTGGAAATGTTTTGTATTACTACACATGTATAACTCATATTGAATTGCTTGAGTTCTTAAGGGGGGTGGGGAGGGAGGGAGGGAGAGAGGAAGAGAATTTGGAACACAAAGTTTTAAAAATTGAAGTTAAAATTTGTTTTTACATGTAATTTGGGGAAATAAAATTATATATATGTATGTATGTATGTATTCCCAGTGCTTAGCACAGTGCCTGACACATTGTAGGCAGTAAATGTTTATCGATTAATCATATTATTATTGAGTATTCTATAATAAGGCTATAAACATACTATTGTGCCATGTTTGAAAGGGCTATAAATGACAAACAGGGGTGTCTTTATTTGATCCTAAACATATTGGGGAGCCACTGGAGTTTATTGAACAGATTGACCAGGGCTTTTGGAATATCCCTTTGGCTGCTGAGTGAATAATGGGTCATAGAGGTGGGAAAACCTGATATGGAAAGTCCAGTTAGGAGGCTGTAGAAATACGCCAGGTGAGAAACGAGGTTTTGTGAGTGGAGAGGCAATGGATGTAAGACACTGAGAAGGTGGTAATGACAAAACTTGGCAACTCATTGGATATGGAGTTCAAGTTGAGTGGGGATCATGGGATAGAGCTAGTGACCAGGAAAGGAGGTGGGAGGCTGGTGTCATTCGAATTTAGAAGAGCCTTTGGATGATTCTTTGCACTGCATATTGACTTCAGCAACACCAGAATGGCTCAAAATGTTTTGTTGACTCTCATGATCAGCATAGGAGGACATGGACAGATGAAGAACAACTCAGCTGGGGATAGTCCCATGGGAACATAGACCTGTAGCAAAAGAGGGGTCCCTAAATATTAACCAAGAAGGCCTACTCAGGAAGGTAGAATTAGAACTCCAACCCACTGGCAAGCTTTTGGGACAGTTTCAGCAACGCATTCTTTTTTGGGGGTGTGTGTGAGGCAATTGGGGTTAAGTGACTTGCCCAGGGTCACACAGCTAGTAAATGTTAAGTGTCTGAGGCTGGGATTTGAACTCAGGTCCTCCTGACTCCAGGACTGGTACTCTATCCAGTGCTCCACCTAGCTGCCCCTAAGCAATGCATTCTTATTACAACATGGAATAATTAAGCCTTAAGCCATTCTAGGTTTAGAGCTGGGAAGGAATGCTTGTATAGCCACAGAGAGAACATTTAATTTTGGGTGCTCATTTTCCCCAAAGCTGAGGAGGAAGCATGAGTGGAGGGAAGGGTCCACATTGTTCTGTGACATTGTTTAATATCTTGGGGATGCCATTTTTATAAGAGAATTTACAGAAATTGTCTTTCCTGCCATTAAAGTATCTGCTAATTGTATCCAAAACTGTTCTCTCCATCCCAGGGGAGTTGGCTTGTTGGCCAACCATCGGGCAGTGGGCAGAAATGTTGTTTTTTGACTCTTCCCTCAGAAACCATAAGCAGCAGGTTAAACATTCCTCTGGTGGGAGGGTGGGTGTTGGGGGGAAAGTGTAGCTGAACATCCTGGATGGAGCTAAATGGAAAACCTTGCATCTGTCCATCAGGTATTCCTAGGCCATAAACCCAGCATGCCACAATGTTTCCTGCTGAGGAAACCACCTGGGTCAGTCTCACTAGTATAGTCTGTTTTTCTGGTAGAGCCCACTAGAGGACTCAGACCAGGGCTGCTCCAACAGTATGCAAATTCTCAATATTAACCTCATGGTAAGGTGAGGAGCAGTTGTCAGTGGTGAAGTAATGGGACAGGTCACAATCAGGTAAATCAAGGAAAGAACAGGAGGCAGATATTATTTTTATTTATTTATTTTGCAGGGCAATGAGTGTTAAGTGACTTGCCCAGGTTCACACAGCTAGTAAGTGTCAAGTGTCTGAGGTCGGATTTGAACTCAAGTCCTGAATCCAGGGCCCATGTTTTATCCAGGCAGGCATTATTAATCAATCGAATTAATCAGTTAAGCAAATGAGCAATTACTTAATTAGCATCTCCTTCTCCCCTGTCCCATTTCCTTATCTGTCTCTGATGTTCAGGGTCCAGTGGCTTCCTGTCCCACTAATCTGAACATCTCCTCTTTCTTTCATCAGCATATTGTCTATCACCTGAGCCACTATCTTTTCAGGAACACACCTCTCACTCCCTGCATCTTTCCACCGTCTTGTTCCACTCACCTCTGTAGGTGGATGAACAAGGACAGAGTAATTTCCTAACTGCTTCCCTGCTCCCTGTGGATTCCCCTTGGTTGCAGGTCAGGTGCTTTGGGGGAAAATGGATGATTCTGGGAAAAGAAAATACTATGGATACCTTCCCCATATGACTGATTGTAACAAAGTGGCTGTGAGACTTCAGGGCATCTTAGCTGTTGGCACCCGTGTATTTGTGGAGCCTTCCATCAAGAAGGTGCAACACCCATTTTCGAATGTTTTGGTGGAAAAAACAGGGATGTCTGGACGTGGATTGACACAACCATAAACATCTGTCCTCTGCACTATGAGTTCTAGTATTGTTTTTTTTGTCTGTTTGTTTGTTTTGTCTCCTTTTCCATCCTCTCACACAGGGGTTACAAGGAGACAGGAGAGGGGTGACCGACTATCCATTTCTCGGCATTGCCCTGTTGAGAGTGAAGAGCGCTCTTGGAAGTCTGTCAATCCAGCATTTCAGGCTTTGCTTAGGGTCCAATGTCTTTAGGGATTACTGGAGCAGGCTGTTCCATCACTGCACAGTTCTTACTACTTGCGAGTGAGGTGAGACATGGAATAGACATAATATATCTTATGGTTGGAGGAAGTGGGAGGAGATGTGCGCATGGGCATAGGGAGCGGGAAGAGGAATGGGCGCGTGCGCGTGCACATGGGAAGGGCAAGCGTCGAGGGCGCTTGCGCATGGGAGGGGCAAGCAGGGAGGGCGCTTGCGCATGGGAGGGGCAAGCAGGGAGGGCGCGTGCGCATGGGAGGGGCAAGCAGGGAGGGCGCGTGCGCATGGGAGGGGCAAGCAGGGAGGGCGCGTGCGCGTGCGCTTGTGTAGGCGCAGGGATCTCGCACCTGCAGCCGAATTACAGCAGGGGGAGGGTCGGGCTGGGCTGAGGCGACGAAGTTCTCTCTTAGGGTGGCGGCAGCAGCAGCAGGAGGGGGAACAGGTATGGTCACCTTAGGAGCAGCGGTCGAGCCCCAGCGCGGCCCGTGAGGGAGACGGAGGCTGCTGAAGGAAGGGGCGGCCCTGTGCCTCCGGGAGCCCCGCAGCCGCCGCTGCCGCCGGGCAGCGTGAGGAGGCGGCGAAGCAGCCCGTGGAGAGGGGCCCGGACCGAGGAGGAGGAGGAGGAGGGGAAAGAGGGAAGAGGGAAGAGGGAAGGGGGGGCGAGAAGCCCCCCAGGGCAGAGCAGTTAAAGGGGCCTGTGGTGGGAAAGACACGGGCCAAAGCGGGGGTGGGGTGGGGAGGGAGGGAAGCTGAGGAAAGGAACCTTGAGCCAGGGGAGTGGGAACAAGAAGCCGGGGGGGGGGGGGGCGGGCAGCTGAGGCCCGTTGCCAGGGCCCGCGGGGGGAGGGGCAGGGGGCGCTGGGCTTCCCCTCAGTCCACGCACTCCCCACAGCGAGGCCCCGCGCCTTGGCAGCTGTTCCCTAGGACCAGTGGCCAGTCTGGGACCGTTCCGAGGACCCTGAGGAAGCCCCCAAGGGCCCCTTCCTCAGGGAAAGGAGAGAAGTTTGCCCCCCCCCCAACAGACTTTCTCTGTTAAGCTGCTTTAAAAAAAAACCAAAAACTTCCTGCTGGGACAGGGAAAGGACCTTGAGCCCATTCCCTAAGAAGCCTTTCTAAGGGGGTTCCTTGGGTAATCTAGTTCTAACTGCTTGGGCCCCCTTTATTCCTCTATCGTTTAAACTGACCTTTTCTGCCCAGAATCACAGACAGAAAATCACCGTAGGAACTCATGCTGTTAAAAGATGAGGGCTGGGCTCCTTCAGACCAAAAGCACTAAATCTCCCAGTAGGTCCTTTCCCTGCTCTCCAGAAATGAAAAATAGTTGGCCCTGATGGAGAGTAAAAAAGATAGACTCGGGGGCAGCTAGGTGGCTCAGTGGATAGAGCACTGGCCCTGGAGTCAGGAGGACCTGAGTTCAAATCCAGCCTCGGACACTTGACGCTAGCTGTGTGACCCTGGGCAAGTCACTTAACCCCAACTGCCTCTCCAAAAAAAAAAAACAACTCTCCAATTCTTGGCTCTTTGGATTCCGACAAATTTTAAATATAGACAGTAGTGACAAATCACAAAATGACCCTCAGTCTCGGATGTATGATTTTGGACTGTTCTACCAAAAAGCCAAAACAGCTGAGACCCAAGCAAGGAGCTCTGCTGTGGTCTAGGAGGCACATTGAACCCCTGCCTCAGGAGCAAAGCTGCCTGTGCCCCTGGCTGGCAGGACAACAGTGGCCCAACATACCCAGCACTGGCATGATCAGCAGCTGGTTTTCTCCCCTTTACACTTGCCAGGACAGGGCAAGAAAAGAAGGGGAATCCTGCCCAAATAGGCACTTGTAGATACTTCCTTACACCCATAACACCCTCATGTTTCATGGTGGCAGATTCACGTAGTAACTGTCATTAAGCAAATGCAGAAGGCCTGATTGAGAGACCAGGTGGTAGCCTTAAAATCCAAATCCATTGACACATTGCCACACGTGAATGTTCTTGGTGCATCTTCAATGACTCCTTTCATGCCTTCTTCCTTTGTCCAAGGGTGGCTGCAGCAGGAGTGAGTGGAGTGCCTGCAGTGGAAATGAAGGATCTCCCTGTGTTCTGAGGATCCAGTCACCTTGGGGATAGATTTCTGGCCTGGGGTTCCAAGAGCACAGGTAAGATTCAGGAAGCTCAGAAATTTGTGGAGCATTTCAGTCATTATGGAAAAGTTCCCTTCAGCTAAGTGCCCTCTTACAGGAGTCACATTGATTGGATGCTCTTGGCAGACAGCCAAGAACCAGTGTTCTGGAGGAGGCCACATTGCAGTTTTCCATGTGCTTGCAAACACCTTGAGGGCTTTCTTGAGGTCAAGAGCTGCATCCTCCTCTTCCTTCTGCTCTTATTTTCCAGCACCACCTGCCCTTTCAGCAGAGAAGTACAAGGGGACACTGGGGAAAATAAGGTTGAGGGGGATGGTGAGACCAACATGACATCACTAACATGGTGCAAATAGTAAAACTTGACTGGCCCTTCAGTGGCTTGAGAATAGAAGCAGCTCCAGTGCTTGAGTAAAGATCCTGAGGAACAGGGATTTGAAGGGACTTGTGTGAATTCATTAAACAGGTTAAAGACTGGATCTTAGAACCCCTTTGAGGTTCAGAGAATCCAAACTTAAAAAAAAAATTAAGTTTTTTTTTTTTAAAGCATCCAGACACCAAAAGGTCCTGCAGGAGAAACTGATATCTTTGGACCTCAGGTGTCTAGTGTAAGGCGATCTACAGGGCTGTTGGCTTAGAGTACATGCCCTACTGGTGACTATGGTAAAAAATGAAGCTGAGGGGCCCAGATAGGGTGATGTGTCATCACTAACAGAATCCAAGTAGTAAAATTGACCTGTGTGAATGCACAAAGCAGATGCAACCCAAAGTGGGACAAGGCCTTTAGTGGCCATGGAATCCATAACCTTTAACAGGATATGTAGATATAGATAGATGTATTTATATATCTTGTTAAAGGTTGTGGATGTATGTATCTGTGCATGTGTGTGTATATGCACACACATATATACACAAACAATTTTATTAGTTCAAAATAATAATAGAATTAAAGGATAAACTGAGACCGAAGGACCACGAGGGCCAAGTGTGAAATTATCTAAAGTGTTATATGCTTATAGGATATTCGCCATTAGTGAATATCAGGGAAAATTAGCCTGAGAGGTAAAGAAAGATCCATGTGGCATCACTCCAAACATTGTAGTTTATAACTGACTGTGCCTTCATTGGCTCTCCATTCCCTAATGTCCAGTGCTTCTTTAGGGAAACTGAGGAATAGGCATTTAGTGGGATCTGTGTGGATTCACAAAGTAGATGCAACACAAATTCAGACAAGACTTTCAGTGGCCATAAAATCCAAAACCTTTTAAAAATAAAATGTAATTTGAAAACCTCCACAGCAGAATTTAATTGTAAACTGAGGCCTAAGGAACACAAGGGCCAAGTGTGAAATTATATATATTATAGGCTACTAGTATATTCCCTATTAGTGAATATCAGGGAAACTGAGGATGAGGCACATATAAAGATTTGGGTGACATCACTCCAAGCATTGTAATTTATAAATGACTGTGCCTTCATTGGCAGTACAATCCCCAAATGTCCAGTGCTTCTTTAGGGAAACTGAGGATCAGGGATTTAATGGTACCAATGTGAATTGACAAAGGAGATGCAACCCGAAGTGTGACAAGGCCTTTAGTGGCCACAGATTCCACAGCCTTTAAAAAAAAAATACACACACACACATACATATACATATTTACACACAATGCATACATATACACATGCATGCACACACACACACACACACACACACACACACATATATATATGGTTTTTTTCATTCAAAACAATAATAGAATTCCATGGTAAACTGAGATCTAAGGAACACAAGGGCCTAGTGTGAAATTATCTAAAGTGTTATATGCATATATTTCCTATTAGTGAATAACAGGGAAACTGAGGCTGAGGGATATAGAAATATCCATGTGACATCACTCCAAGCATCCTAATTTAGAACTGACTGTGCATTCATTGTCCAATCCCCACAAGTCCATTGCTTCTGTAGGGAATCTGAAGATTAGGGATTTAATGGGACCTGTGTGAATTCACAAAGCAGATTCAACTCAGAGTGTGACAAGGCTTTTAGTGGTCATGGAATCCACAACCTTTAAAAAATATATATAATTTTTTCCATTCAAAACAACCATAGAATTAAAGGGTAAACTGAGATCTAAGGACCACAAGGGCCTAGTGTGAAATTACCTATATTTATAAGCTTATACTATATGCCCCTTTAGTGAATATCAGTGAAACTGAGACTGAGGGATATAGAAAAATCCATGTGACATCACAAAAATTGTCCTTGTTGCAAATCTCACTGGGGCTTCAGTGGCTTTAGGATCCCAAAATGTCCAGTGCTTCTTTAGGGACACTGAGGATTTTAGGGATTCAGTGGGACGTATGTGAATTCACAAAGCATCCAAATTCACACAAAAAAGCAAAAATTCTCAAAATTTCAGCGAGTCTTTATTTTGGTAGAGTGTTTTGCAGCGTATTTACAGAATTCCTGTGTAGATTTTGGTTCTTGAGTATTTATATGTTCTGCAGTTATTTTAAATTGATCTTCTCTTTTTCCTCCTTAAGGGTTTTGTTGTTAATCTACAGAAATGTCTATGATTTGTGTGGATTTCTTTTATAACCTGCAATTTTTCTGGATTTATTATTGTTATAATTATTTTTTTAGTTAGCTCTGTAGTGTTTTCTAAGTAAACCATCATATCATCTTTAAAATGTTATAAATTTGTTCCTTATTTCCCTCTGCTTAATCACTTGATGTCTTTTTCTTATCTTACTGCTATTGCCAGCATTTCTAGCTGTATATGAAATAGTAGCGGTGATCATGGTGGCTTGATTTTATTGGAAAGGTCTCTGGGTTATCCCCATTATATATCACCCTAGCTCTTTTATTCCTATGACTGTTAATGTTTTCAATAGAAATAAGTATTGTATTTTCAAAAGCTTTTTCTGCATCTCTTGATATAATATGATCTCTGTTGTTCTTTTTAATATGGTCTCTTATGTTGATAGTTTTTCCTAATATTGAACCAACCTTACAATCTTGATACCGATCCAAACTGGTCATCATGTATGATATTTTTGATATGTTGACATAACTTCTTTGATGGTATTTAGTCTAAAATTTTTGTGGAGATATTCTTTAGGGATATTGGCTCATGGTTTTATTTCTCTCTTTTGAGTTTCCCTGACTTAGATGTTAACCGTATTTGTATTATTGAAATAATTCAGTTAGATACATTTCTTCCCAATTTTGCAAATAATCTATGCAATATTGGAATGAATTGCTCCTTTAAATGCTTAAAAGAATTCACCCACACATCTCTGTAGTCCAGGGGGGCAGGGGTTTTTCTTTAGCAATTCATTTAAAGATCGTTTAATTTAGGGCAGCTGGGTGGAACAGTGGATAAAGCACCGACCCTGGATTCAGGAGGATGTGAGTTCAAATGTGGCCTCAGACACTTGATACTGTGTGACCTTGGGGAAGTCACTTAACCCTCACTGCCCCACCAAAAAAAAGAGTATAGAAAGATTGTTTAATTTAGATTGGACTATTCAAATTCTACATTTCTTGTTCTTTAAACTGGACACTTTCCATTTTTGCAAATCTTCATTTCACTTTATTGGTTCTTTTGGTATATAGTTAGGCAATGTAACTTCAAATAACTTCCTTTATTTTTTCTTCATTTGGTGTGAATTCTCCTTTTTAATTTTTGATACTGGTAACTTGGTTTTCTTTCTCCTGTTCAAATTAGCTAATAATGGTTTATCTCTTGCTAGGATAAAAAAGCTCTCAATTTTATCTATTAATTTAATGGTTCTTTCACTTTCTCTTTTATTAATCTTTTTTTAAAATTTTCATACTCAGAGAAGAAATAGCTCACAGACCTCCCTTATGCTGATCCATTTTTACTATGGGTAGCCTCACAAAGGTCTGGTTTTTCTTCTCCTTTTCTTCTTTTGTGTTTCCTGGGAAATTTCACCAACAGGGCAGTGTAGTATTGAAATCGGTAACTAATGAATTAATATTGGAGAGGGAGGGAAGTGAAGTCAGAGGAGTAAGGGCCTGAGAAAATACTATAGGGTAGAGGATGGTGATAAACTAATTTAGGAGGGATGGAGCATTGGGAGAGAAGGAATGGTAGGAGGGTTCAGTCAGAGAGAATTGTCAGAATTTCTCACTGGAAAAGTGGGATATTTGTGAGTTAGTAATGGATGACAAGTGACTGTTAGTGGAAGGGTAGATTATGGAATTCAAGGAGGCTGAGGAATGTGGCAGGTTGGGGGGGGGGGCGAGAAATCTGTTCACCATGCAATTTTTTATGGCTAAGCCAGTATATTTTGGATGTCCATTTATATCATTAATGAGGCCTCAGAATGTTCCTCAGCCTGATATCATCCAAAAGTCTTCCCCAGCAGCAGATTGTCCCGCTTCTTTTTGTGGATCCTCCGGGACTCTGGTGAATATCATGAGTGAGCATCTTTTATTTTTCAGGAAAGATGTATTTGAAATATACTTCCTTTAGGTGTTAGGAGACCTTAGGCAAATCAGTTCACTTCTGGCGGCCTTTGTTTCCTCTTCAGCTGTGGCATTCTAGGCTCCTAAGAATTGGGGCTTAGTCTAGGGCATTATGTAACACAGACCGTCAAGAAGGAACGATGAGCACAGCACCTAGTGTCGTAGAATGAGCTCTGGGTTTGAGTCTTTGCTCTGCCCCTTAGAGCATAGGTAACTTTGAGTGAGGCACTTAGCATTCTGGAGCCTCAGTTTCTTCAGCCTTAAAATGTTACTAAGAACACTTGTTCTTCCTGTCCCACAGGGGTGATGGTGAGGATTGAGTGAGATTCTGTTTCATAGGTGCTCTGTGAACTGGCAAGCATTTTATAAACTCCTCTATTATCATGAAGAAAATGCACAGCAGGAGATGAGCTTTGATGTGATGCCATGGCAGAGGTCCCTTAAAGATGCTTCTTAAATCAACTCTCAAGGCAGAACATCTCACTCACCAGTCTTTTTGTCCTCGTGTGAAAGGATTTGCTTGTAGCTAGAGGCTATCGCTACAGAAAGGTGGAAGAACTCTTGAGCTACTTTGCATACTGAAAACTCACCAACAAATTGTTTCCACGCTACCATTGAACTTCCAAAAATGCGAAGTCCAAGGGCTAACAAACCTAAACGTTTAAAGAGTCATGAAATGGGGCGGCTGGGTGGTGCAGTGGGTAGAGCACCGGCCCTGGAGTCAGGAGGACCTGAGCTCAAATCCGGCCTCAGACACTTGACACTTGCTAGCTGTGTGACCCTGGGCAAGTCACTTAACCCTCACTGCCCCGCAATAAAAAGAGTCATGAAATGGGTGGTTTCCACTTTCCATCTGGCTTTTATTAATTTTAAGTCAGTTTCAGAAGGACCATTACACAATCAAAACACACCATCTCCCTAGTCAGATAATTCTGTTTTAGAAATGAATTACATATGTGCCTATAAGTCAGTCCATCCCTATGCGGGGAGATACTGACTCCTGGCATTGAGCTAATCAGATCCAGTGGAAGAGGCTCTCCTTGTAAACACTTTTTTTTTGGTGAGGCAATTGGGGTTAAGTGACTTGCCCAGGGTCACACAGCTAGTAAGTGTTAAGTGTCTGAGGTCGGATTTGAACTCAGGTCTTCCTGAATCTAGGCCTGGTGCTTCATCCACTGTGCCACCCAACCACCCCCTCAACTCATTGATTTTCTTTCCCTCCCACCCACCCCAATTAAAAAAATAACTCTAATAACAAATATGCATAGTCAAGCAAAAAATTCCTACATTGGCCATGTCCAAAAATAGCTTCCTCATTCTGCATCTGAAGTTCTACTTCATCATTCCTCTAGAATTGTAGTTGGTCATTGTATTTCTCTGAATTCCTAACTTTTAGAGCTTTACTTTTACTAACTTGTCACAAACCATCTATATAATCCTCTGCCTATAAATCAGTGAGGTATCATCAATTAGAGGGTTAACAAAACATTGACTCCCAATAGTCCATGTTCTTGAATTCTGTCACCTATGACAAGAAATGTATGGCCTGCTTTAGCATCCATGCATTAGAATCATTGCAGTGAGTCTCTCAAAGTTATTTTTCTTTATTGCATAAATTTTGCAGTGGTATAAATTATTCTCCTGGTTCTGTGCACTTCACTTTACATAAATTCATACAGGTTTTCCCAGGTTTCTCTCAAAGCTTCCCTTTTATCATATCTTTTTTTTTTTGGTGAGGCAATTGGGGTTAAGTGACTCGCCCAGGGTCACACAGCTAGTAAGTGTTAAGCGTCTGAGGCTGGATTTGGCCGGTGCTCTATCCACTGCGCCACCTAGCTGCCCCTTATATCTTTTTTAATCTTGTTTTTAATTTAAGAATGAAAGAAAGTCTGATTCCAAACATCCTTATTAGCTTATTCTTCCATTTTATTGCTTGGATGTTTCTTTGGTGTTAGAGTAAGGTTTTTATGTTTTGTTTTTAGTTTAGTATGCCTGTAATGATAAGTGTCTAGAGAGCCACTGATCCCTCAGCACTGTTTTGGTGGTTGTAGCAAGATTTTCATTGGTGCTCTTGGCCACTTCGATGTCTTGTGAAGGAGCATTAGGAGGACAAGGCCAGTGACTTGTTTGGGCGCTGGTAACCACAATGAGGAGATGGTTGATATGAACCATTGGCTCCATGTTGGTATTCCTTGTCTTCTACTTCTCTAATAGCTAGGGCAGAGTGTGCTCCAGGATGTCTCTTTCAATATTATGGGTGACAGTTGAGATTCTTGTGTATTGTTGACTTAAGTTGTGCTTCTCAACACTACTACAAGGGTGCCCATAATGCCAGCCACAGTAGCCATCTTGATAATAGAACAACCTAGGGGCTACCCTCCACTGGAAATCCATCTGGACAGTCATGTTGGCTTTTAGGTGATGCAGTGCATAGAGTACGGGGCCGAGAGTTAAAAAGACCTGAGTTCAAATGTGAGCTTAGACACTTACTAGTTTTGTGACCCTGACAGTCACACGACCTGTTTGTCTCAGTTTTCTTATCTGTGAAATGGGGATCATAATAGTATCTACTTCTTAGAGATGCTGTGAGGATCAAATAAGATAATAATTGTAAAGCACTTAGCACCTAATAAATGCTATATAATCTTAGTTGTTGTCATTTCTCTTTCAACCACTCCACAGTTTTTACATTATCCATACTACATAGATATTTTCATGCATTATTTTTCTTGATAGCCAATATATAAACATTTCTTTAGTGTCATTTGGATTGACATTCTCTTCTGATATTAAACCACTCGATGGTACCAAAGATTTTGGGAGAAAAGAACTTGTCTTTTCTGGGTCTCCATGGATACAGGTGTGGCCAGGCCTCCAGGGCCTGGAGTGGGATGGTGGTTGTGGTGAAATTCATTCTGCCTCCTGTATCTACTTTGGCCCACTCCTTTGGCTTGAGTGGATGACTTGCTTGGCAGTGATAGATGAATAGAACTTGGCGGTGGTCCCTTTCATGGTTTTTTTAGCCCATGAATATTCCATTCACATGCCATAACTTGTTTAGGCACTCTCCGGTAGATGGCTATCCCCTTAATTTCCAGTTAATTGTTAATACAAAGTATACCAAAAGTCTTAGTGCCATTTAAAGCTATATTGCTTAAAACTGCACAAAATTCCATATTTGTGTACATATATACATATACATATTTACATGTTTGAATACAAGGTGTCCTGTAAGTCTTATTGCAGTTTTAAGCAATATAACTTGAAGTGGCACCAAGACTTTTGGGACACACTGTATAGTGAGAGATGATATAAATATTACACATAAATTTTTGTCTTCTTTCTTTAATCTCCTTGGAGTATAGGCCTAGCAGTGGTATTGGTAGATCAAAGGGGATGCATACTTTAGTGACTTTGGGGGCATAGTTCCAAATTGTTTTCCAGAAGACTTAGACCAATTCATGTCTCTACCAACAGTTCTCAAGTATGTCTGTCTTCCCACAGCCCCTCCAAAATTTGTCGTGTTCTCTTCTTTTCATCTTTGCCAGTCTGATGGATGTGAGGTATGGAACCTCACAGTAGCTCTCATCTTAATTTCTCCAATTATTTGGAATATTTTTTCATATGGTTGTTGATAGCCTGTATTTCCTTCTTTGAAAACTACCTGTTCAAATCCTTTGAACATTTATCAACAGAGGAATGGCTTTTGAATTTTCATTTGTTACATATTTTAGAAATGATATCTTCTTTTTTGTGAGGCAATTGGGGTTAAATGACTTGCCTAGGGTCACACAGCTAGTAAGTGTCAGGCATCTGAGGCCGGATTTGAACTCAGGTACTCCTGACTCCAGGGCCAGTGCTCTATCCACTGTGCCACCTAGCTGCCCCTAGAAATGATATCTTAATCAGGAAAACTTGCTGTAAATATTTTTCTCAATCTGTTTACCTTATAAACTGCATTTGTACAAACACTTTAAAATTTTATCACAAAAATTCTCTTTTTTTTCCCCCTCTGTGATCCTCTCTACCTCTTTTTTTTCTATCTCTTTTTTGGTCATGAACTTTACCCCATGCTTAGATTTGAAGGGTAATTTCTTTTTTGTTCTCTCTAATATGCTTATAATGTCACATCTTAAGTCTAATGTGTATATTTGAAACTTATCTTGGTGTATGGTATGAGATGTTGGTCAGTATCTAGTTTCTATGATATTGCTTTGTGGTTTTCCCAGCAGTTTTTGTTACTGTGGAATCTTTTTTTTTTTGGTGGGGCAGTGAGGGTTAAGTGACTTTCCCAGGGTCACACAGCTAGTAAGTGTCAAGTATTTGAGGTCAGATTTGAACTCAGGTCCTCCTGAATCTGAGGCCAGTGCTTTATTCACTGCGCCACTCAGCTGCCCCCTGTTACTATGGAATCTTTATTCCTAGTAGCTGAGCTCTTTGGGGCAGCTAGGTGGCACACTGGATAAAGTGTTTGGCCAGGAGTCAGGAAGATTCATCTTCCTGAGTTCATATCTAGGCCAAGACACTTATTAGCTATGTGACCTTGGGGAAGTCACTTAACCCTGTTTGCCTCAGTCTCCTCATCTGTAAAATGAGCTGGAGAAGGAAATGACAAACCACTCTAGTATCTTTGCTAAGAAAATCCCAAATGGGATCCCATCTGTCTGAGAAGAGTTGGACACAATTGAAAAACCAAAGCTACAATCTTCAGGTTTACTGAACAGTAGGTTATAGGTTTGTTTGCCTCTGTATGTTGTGTACCTAATCTCTTCTACTGATCCAAACTTTTTTTTTTTAGTGAGGCAATTGGGGTTAAGTGACTTGCCCAGGGTCACACAGCTAGTAAGTGTTAAGTGTCTGAGGCCGGATTTGAACTCAGGTACTCCTGAATCCAGGGCCGGTGCTCTATCCACTGTGCCACCTAGCTGCCCCCCAAACTTTTTTTTAATGACCAGCATTGTTCACTGTTTTGTTACTCTGGTTTGAGATCTGTTACTGTTAGGTCCCTTCCTTCTCTTTGTTGTTGTTGTTGGTTTTTTGAGGGGGGAGCAGTGAGGGTTAAGTGACTTGTCCAGGGCCACACAGCTAGTAAGTGTCAAGTGTCTGAGGCCAGATTTGAACTCAGGTCCTCCTGAATCCAGGACCGGTGCTCTATCCACTGCACCACCTAGCTGCCCCCCCCCCTCGTTTTCTTTGAAGAAATTATTTCCCTTGAGATTCTTGACCTTTTGCTTCTCCAGGTCAATTTCATCATTTTTTTCTACTTTTTTGATTAACGTGTTATTGAAGAAGTAAATTAATTTAGGTAGTATAATTTTTATGATATCACCACAACCTACCCATGAGCAATTAATATTTCTCTAGTTATTTGGGTCTCTTTATTTTTGTAAAGAGTGTTTTCCTATAGTTTCTGTGTGCATCTTGGTAAGGAGACTCCCAAGGTTTTTTGGGTTTTTTTTTGGTGAGGCAATTGGGATTAAGTGACTTGCCCAGGGTCACACAGCTAGTAAGTGTCAAGTGTCTGAGACTGGATTTGAACTCAGGTACTCCTGAATCCAGGGCCAGTGCTTTATCCACTGTACCACCTAGCTGCCCCTACTGCCAAGCATTTTATACATTCAGAATGTATTTTGAATGAAATTTCTATCTCTACCTGTTGCATTTTGTTGGTAATACAGCTAGAAACACTCAAGATTTCTGTAGATTTCTTTTATATCCTGCAACTTGACTGAATTGATTGTTTCAATTAATTATTTAGTTGACTAGGTTTTTGTAGATAGACCATCATATCATCTTACATCTGAGTTTGTTCCCTTTTTCTTCTCTTATTGCTATAGTTAGCATTTCTAGTACTATGTCTGCCAGTAGTGGGAATAATGGGTATCCTTACTTTACCCCTGACATTACATATACAGTTTACTTTTGTTTTAGATATATACTGGTTTAGGAAAAAGTCCATTTATTCCTATGATTTCTATTGTTACTGTTAGAAATGGGTATTGTATTTTGTCAAGATCTTTTTCAGTATCTGTTGATATAATTATGTTTTTATTATTTAAAAAAATTAATATGGTCTATTATGTCATTCAACAAGCACTTGTGAAGTATTTACTATATGTCAGGCACTATGATAAGAATTAGGAATACAAATGTAAAAAAGACAGTCCCTGCCCACAAAGAGCTTACATTTATTTTTCATTAGTTCCCTTGATATTCTTGACTTTTTGTCAAGTATTTCCCAATCACATTTTAATCTGATTCAGCCACATGTTCAACACCTCCATTGTAGAGTAGGGAAGTTGCAAGGCAGAGTGAACTTCCAAGGTGAGAAGGCTGTTTTGTCTTGGTGGAGAAATCCAAGAGTGGAGCCTTGAGAGAAATGAAGACATTCTTAGCTTGGGCTTTTTCCTTAAAATGGAGGCTCTATTGGGAATCAGCTGCACTGTGGGCAGTAAGAGAAATAAGGAGAAAGCCCAGAGAGGAATGAAGATGTTGTTCTTTACATATTTATAGATTTCTTTATTTTAACCAACCCTGCATTCTTGGCACAAATTTAATCCGGTCATAGCTTATTATCTTTTCAATGTAGTTTGCAGCCTATTTGTTAATATTTAAATTAATATTTTTCCATCAGTCTTCATTAGTTAATTTGATCTATAGTTTTCCTTCTCTGCTTTGTCTTTCCCAGGATTTGGTATCAAGACTTTATTTGTATGACAGAAAGTTTGAAAAGGTTCCCTTTCCCCCTATTTTTGCAAATAATTTATGTAATATTAGAATTAATTATTCTTTGATAGAATTCACTTATAACTCAGTCTGGTCCTGTTTTTTTTCTCTGAAAGGTTCATTTATGGCTTAATCATTTTCTCTAATCTATTACTTTTTATGTTAATCTTTTAAAAATTTTTCTGAGTATTTGTCTATTTTGTCTAAATTATCATTTTGTTAACATATAATTGGGAAGAATACTTTCTGAGGCTTTTCCTCTTCAATTCTCCATTTTCATTTGTGATATGAACAATTTGGTTTTCCTCTCTTTTAATTTTGTTAATCATATTTACAATATTTAGAATTGCTGCTTTGTTAGTGGAGGTGGTGTGGATGTTGCTTTTCTAGGTTTTTTTAGTTACATATCCAATTTATGGAATTATTCTTTCTCTCTTGTTGATGAATGCATTTAGAGATACAAATTTTCCCCTAAGGATTTCTTCAGCTGTATCCCTAAAGTTTTGGTAAGTGGTTTTATTGTTGTTATTTTCTTATATTTTCTATTGTTTCTATGATTTATACCTTGACCCACCAGTTCTTTAGGAATAAATTATTTAGTCCGGTGCTTAGGACAGTGCTAGCATGTAGTAGGCATTTTTAAAATGCTTATTGGGCAGCTAGGTGGCGAAGTGGATAGAGCACCGGCCCTGGAGTCAGGAGTATCTGAGTTCAAATCCGGCCTCAGACACTTAACACTTACTAGCTGTGTGACCCTGGGCAAGTCACTTAACCCCAATTGCCTCACTAAAAAAAAATGCTTATTAATTCATTTATTGACTGATAGTCTCTAGTTTTTTATTTATCTTCACAGGGCCTTTATTGAATATAATTTTATTTCATCATGGTAATTAAAGGATGTGTTTAGTAAAGTTATGCTTTTCTATATTTGTGAGGTTTTTGTTTGCCTATACATCGTCAGTTCTTAGAAAGGTCCCATGCATAGCTGAAAGATGTATACTCTTTTCTGCTCCCATTCAGTAATCACCAGAGTTGTATCATATCTAACTTTTCTCAAGTTCCATGCAGGTACTTGTCTCCTTTCTTGTCCATCTTTTAGTTAAATTGATCTAGGTCTGAAAGGGGGTATATTGAGGTCCATGACTGCTATGGTGGTGTGGTCTATTTATTACTACAATTGGATGACTATTTTTCTTTAAGTAAGATGCCTTTTGGGGGTGCATATGTTATATTAAGTATTAATATCGAAATATTATCTATAGTGAATTCGTTTACTGTTTTTCTGCTTATCTGTTTTTAGCATAACTATTTTTATTGTTGTCTACTCTGAATTAACATTTGGTACCCTTGTTTTTTTTGAGTTTTCCCGAAGCAAAATAAAATGTGTTCCAGTCCCTCATTTTAAGTCTGCATGTTTTTTTATGTTTTAAATATTCTTGTAAACAATGCATTTTTGGATTCTGCTTTATAATCCGTTCTGCCATCCTTCCATTTTATCATCGAGTTCATTCTGTTAGCATTCATAGTTAGGATTGTTAATTGTATTTCTCTCCGTCTTGTCCTCTTGTAGTTTTCCTCTCTTTAACTTCCTCCTCCCACTTTACAAAGAAAGTGAAGTTCACTTCATTGTCCCTCTTCTTTTTCCCTTGCCTTGCCTAATATCACAGGTTTGTTTTCTTTCTTTCCCTCCCTCTTCAAAGATAGTTTCTTTATTACTACTCCTTTAAGCTATCCTTAACACCCCAGTTCCTCTCTGTCCTTGCTTTTTTCCCTGTTGCATATCCTTCCTCCCTCTCTCTTTTCTTCTCTTAACCTTTGGTTCAGATGAACATAAAGTTCATTGATTTCATGTGAAATAATGAATTCTCTCCCCTTCTTTCTTTTTTCCCCAGTATCGTCTCCTATTCTTCCCATTTCCTTACCCCAAAACCCCTCAGACCTTTGCCTGTCTTTTTTTTTTTAATTAATTTTTGTTTACATATAAGGTATTTTATTTTTTCCGTTCTTTGCCTGTCTTTTAAAACTTTCTAAGTGACCTTTAAAGACCTTCCAATTCCAAGAGGACACTTGTTTCTTCTCCCCCATTAAAAGGTAAACAATTCAACTTCACATAGTCCCTTTCAGTTGATTAAATATGTATGCTTTTCTATGTTTCTCTTGTTTCTTACATTTCTACTTTTGGGGCAACAAGGTGGTGCGGTGGGTAGAGCACTGACCCTGAAGCTGAGAGTTCAAATATTACCTCAGACACTTAATAGCTGTGTGACCCTGCACAAGTCACTTAACCTTAGTTACTTTAAACATCCATGGCCATCTCCAGTCATTCTGATATATATCTTGCCAGTGCACCCAGATGGCTCTGGAGGAGAGAGTGAAGTTGGTGACCTTGCACAGCCTTCCCTCACTTAAAGCCATTTCATTAAAAGTCATAACATCACCTCAATGTCATGGTCCTCTTCAAGAACGAAGGACAAGCAATAACAAGAGCCGCAGCAGCATTTCCATTTCAAAATGTTTACTTGGATCTGGGCTTTTCACCTGAAAATCTTTGGAAATTCTGTATTTCATGTTCCATTTTCCCTCCCTGGACAGTATTCTTGATTGTTAGACTTTATATTTTGCATTGGGGAGTATCATGTTCCAAGCACTTTTTTGCCAGGTCTCCTGTGATCCTCATTGTGGCTCCTTGGCACTTGAACTGTTTCTTTTTGGTGGTTTGCAGTTTTTTCTTTGACCTGGAAATGTGGAATTATGGCTCTGATGTTCCTGGAAATTTTCTTTCAGGAGGCAACTGCTATGTTTTTTTGCTTTTTTTTGTTTTGTTTTGTTTTTTGTTTTGTTTTTTTGTTTTTTGCAGGGCAATGAGGGTTAAGTGACTTGCCCAGGGTCACACAGCTAGTAAGTGTCAAGTGTCTGAGGCCAGATTTGAACTCAGGTACTCCTGAATCCAGGGCCGATGCTTTACCACTGCGCCATCTAGCTGCCCCAACTGCTATGTTTTTTAAATTTTTATTTTGCTCCCTGGTTCTTTTTTTTTTTTTTTTTTTTTTTTTTTTTTAGTGAGGCAATTGGGGTTAAGTGACTTGCCCAGGGTCACACAGCTAGTAAGTGTTAAGTGTCTGAGGCCGGATTTGAACTCAGGTACTCCTGACTCCAGGGCCGGTGCTCTATCCACTGCGCCATCTAGCTGCCCCTGCTCCCTGGTTCTAAGAGTTCTGGGCAGTTTTCATTTATGAGTTCTTGAAATATGGAACTCAAACTTCTCTTGTTATTGTTGTGATTTTCATATAGTAAGATTCTTAGATCATTTCTCCTTGTCTTATATTTCAAGTCAGTTATTCTGATAACGTTTACTCTTTTCAGGCTTTTGACTTTATTTTAATATTTCTTTTTGTTTCAGAATCATTTTCTCTTTGGCCTGTTCTAATTTTCTGGGAGTTCAGTTCTTGGCTTAGGTTTACCTGTCCTAAGGAATTAATTTTCCTTGCCATTCTTTCCTTCCCAGATACTCTATTTTGTATCTGTCTCCTACCCCTAGGTCACCTCGTGCTGGATGCTGGTCTCCTGATGTGGCTAGGGTCCTGGGATCATCCTTGACCTACCCAGCCTTTTCTGTTTAGGGCTTCCCCAGGATTATGAGAGCTTTCTGTTGTTTTTGTTTTAGTTCTGAACTCTGTGAAGGAATTTCTGATTCTCTTTGGTTTTCTTATGGTACATTTTTAGAGCTCTACTGAGGTATTTTTGTGCAGTCTGTGCTCTTCTGGGACTTAGTGAAATGTTTTTCATTTTCTTCTTATGATTTTCATAGAATTCCGTTTTGATTGTTTCCTTGTCAATGTGTATGGTATTTCCCTAGTGGAGCTTCTTTTGCTGTATCACTTCAGGTATCTTCCCATGTTTTGGTGTATATTCAGTGCTTTTTTTATCACTGCCCTCACAGTACAAACTCTGTCCAAGGGTAGGGACAGTCTAGTTACTCTTTACCCATGATGACAAATGGCTCCACCAACGGTACATTGTGTGCTAGTCTTTCCACAACTGCTGCAACATTGACTATTCCCATCTTTGCCATTTTACTAGATGTTAAGTGATTTTTTGATTTGCATTTCTCTTATTGTGATTTTGAGCCATGAGAGGCAATATGGTATAGTGGATAGAGCCTTGGACTTAGAGTCAAATCAATAAGTATTAAGTACCGTGTGCCAAGTGCCATGTTGAGGATACAAAGAAAGACAAAACAGTTTCTGCCTTCAAGGAACTCACATTCTAATGGGGGGATAGGGTTAGGGGTTGTCCAGGAAGATGTGTTTGGATGCTGAACCAGGCACATTGGCTGTGTGACCCTGGGCAAGTCACTTAACCCCCCTGGACCTCAGTTTCCTCCTCTGTGGAGTTAGGAGTTTGCCTGCATGACTACTCAGGTTCCTTTCAGTTCTGACTCTGATATCGTGATCTTGTGATTCATATGGTTGTTAAAGAGTTTGTCATTCTTCTGTTCCTATATATCTTGGATATCAGACCCTTACCAGGATTATTTGATACAAAGATTTTTTCCCCAAGTCAGCTACTTTCCTTCTTATCCTAGTTTATTAATTTTTTTCCTGCAAAAGTATTTCAATTTCATATAATCAAGATTTCCAGTTTTGTCTTTAGTTAATGCTTCTTACCCTTCTTTGTTTCATAATTCACCACATAGCCATAGTTTAAACAGGCGCTAGCATCAGCTTTTCTTCTAACTTTCTTGTGGTAGGATGTCTAATAATTAAGTTACATATCCATTTTGGATTTACTGTGTTGGAAAATGTTTTAGACCGAATTTCCGTCAGACTGCTTTCTGTTTTCCCCACGTAGTTTATGTTTGGGGGTTTATCAAACATTGGGTTATGGCACTATGTCTGATTGCTCCTTGTGTAGTCTTTTCTACTGATCTACTTCTTAAAAAACTAATGCCAAATAGTTTTGATGATTACTTCTTTATAAGATAATTTGTGGTCTAGAAAGTTCTATGCCCCCTCCATTCGAACTTTTAAAAATTGTTTCATTGGATGTTCTAAATGTTTTGTTCCTAAAGATCTCTATTTGGTTTTTTCTTGATTTGGTGACTTTATATTGTCATAGGTGGAGTTCCACTCCCCCTCCACCCCAACTAACAAGATGTTCTACAACTGATACCTTTATTAGGGATAGATCTTTGAGTTACAGAATCAGTCCGTAGACAGGATGTGTAAACAAAATTGTCTGTACCCTGAGGTACAGAAGGGAAAAGGCTTGACTGGCTAACCATACCTCTGGAAATTTAATCAGTTTCCCAGTCCAAAGGACTTTGCAACAGAGAATGCCAGTTATGGACTCAAGAAAGAACTTGGTGGGGCAGCTAGGTGGTGCGTTGGATAAAGCACTGGCCCTGGATTCAGGAGGACCTGAGATCAAAGCTGGCCTCAGACACTTGACACTTACTAGCTGTGTGACCCCGAGCAAGCCACTTAACCCCCATTGCCCTGAAAAAAAAGAAAAAGAAAAGAAAGGACTTGGAACTGGAAGTTGTGTGTTTACACCTTGATCATGTGTTCTTTGCACATGTGCTTGCTACTAGCGCATAATAAGTTTAAGCTTACTCTTTCCCTAAATGCTGCATATTTGTGGGAGAGTACACTCTAGGCTTGGGGGAGGGAGAGATATTTGGTAGCAACTGTTTTATGCTCTCTTAGTCAATATTCTTTTCTAAAAGCTAATTGAAGTCTCTTGCTGACTGATTTTTTTTGTTTTTTATTCATTTATTCATTCTATTTATTTATTTTGTGGTTTTTGGAGGGGTGGGGCAATGAAGGTTAAGTGACTTGCCCGGGGTCACACAGCCAGTTATGTGTGAAATGTCTGAGGCCAGATTTGAACTCAGGTCCTCCTGAATCCAGGGCCAGTGCTTTATCCACTGTGCCACCTAGCTGCCCCTAATATTTTGTAATTCTTTTTAGAAGTTTGTTCATATTCTTTGACCACTCATGTATTGGGGAATTAAATTAACAACCAAGACACATAGCAATTAACAGAAAAATTTTATAACAAAGATTGTTTCCATTACTTCTGTGCATATGTGTGAGAGGTCGCATCTGTTTCTCAATTTTTTTTAATAGTATAATGGTTGAGGCACAGTGAATAAAGCACTAGCCCTGGATTCAGGAGCTGAGTTCAAATCCAGCCTCAGACACTTGACACTTTGGGCTTTTGCTATACGTTCCTCAGAGTTTTTATTTGGAGGTTTCTTTCAGGAAGTAAATGGTGAATTCTAGATCTACTTTCTTCTCTGCTTTTAAAAGATGTGATCAGGGTTTTTTTTTCTATGATTTCTTGAAATATGAGTGATATAAAGGCTATTCTTTGGTCTTGGCTTTCAAGTAGTCTAATAATATTAAAATTTTCTCTCCTCAACCCATTTTCTAGGTCATTTGTTTATCCTATGAGACAACTCACATTTTTTTTTCAGACTTTTGACTTTATTTGAATATTTCTTGATGCCTCAGAGTCATTAGCTTATATCAGGTCTCTTCTCAGAATCGAAGAGGTTTTTCCCCATAATTTGTCGTCTTCTAGCACTTTCAGAGGAATTCTGGTTAGACTAGTAGTGTCCAAGCTGCATTTTCTTGGATGCTTTTTGAATGTGAATGTTTTAGAGTCATCCTCTCCTTTCCCATCACTGGAATAGTTGTTGTGGTAGCATTGTTTTCCTTTGCTCATTCTTGTAGCTTATTTTCTAACTTGGTGTTGTATGTTAGGGCTGAGCTTGTGTCCTCTGGGGTCATTCTACTACTTTCTTGGAATTCAGCGTGTTGGGTTATTCCAGGATCTCAGGGACAGCTCATATGGGGGCCCCACAAGCTTTTACTTCCCCCATGGTGACCTGACACGTGGCAAAGTCTGAGCATTGCCCCTCTGGTCTGAAGTTCCTCTCCTGGTCATTCCTCCACAGGCTTCAGACCGGAACCAAGACCCCACTACACTCACAGCATCAGAACCACACAGATGCTGCTGCTGCTTCTGAACTTCCTCTTCAGGCCACAGCCCAAGGCCTCCTCACAGCCCTGGATCTGCGACCCAGAAGTGGAGAGTGAGCAACAGACCTGGCACTTGGCAGCCATTTCTGCACCCTTCATAAGGTAAGGATCCTTTCTGCTAGATGTCCCCTCCTTCTCTAGCACCCCCCCACACACACCCTCCTCTCCCTCTATCTCCCCTCTCTCCTTTCTCTTCTCTCTACCTCCCTTCTCTACCACTCACACAAGCACACACTATGTCCTCCCTCCCTTCTTTCCCTATTTCCTCACTTCCTTTCTCTCTCCTCTTTCTGTAATGCTCCCTTTTACCCACACTCTCTCCTCTCTCTCCCATCACTACTTATACCTCCCCCCACTTACACTAAACACTAGCCCTTCTCTACCTATCTCCTCTTTCCCCCCTCACACAGACCCTTATCTACCACTTCTTCACATATATTTTCTTTTTTAAAAATTTTATTATTGTCCAGTTACATATTACATATAAGGATAGTTTTCTTTTTTTTTTTTTGTGGGGTAATGGGGGTTAAGTGACTTGCCCAGGGTCACACAGCTAGTAACTGTTGTCAAAGTGTCTGAGGACAGATTTGAACTCGAGTACTCCTGAATCCAGGGCCGGTGCTTTATCCACTGCACCACCTAGCTGCCCCTAAGGATAGTTTTCAACATTTGTTTTCACTGGATTTTTAGTTCCAAATTTTTCTTTTCTCTTCCCCCTCCCCCCTTACCTCCCTCCTCCGTAAGACAGAAAGCAGTCTGATACAGGTTGTATATCCACATATATTTTATCTCTTCTCTCCCTTCTTTACCTCTCTCCTCTCTCTCCCCACCACTCACATTCTCAGACTAGTCTACTCCTCTCTCTTCCTCTACCTTTTCTCCCTATCTTCACTCCCTTCCCTCCCCCACACACACTCCCTTCTCTACCAGTCCCCCCACACTCTTTCCCTATCTCCCCCTATCTCCTCCTTTCTCCCTCTTCCCCTTCTCTAACACTCCCACTCACCCACCCACTCTCTTCACTGACACAAAAACATTCTTTATCTCCTCTTTTCCCCCAACTCACACACATAAATATTCCCCTTCCCTACCACTCCCACACGTACACTCTCTATCACCTGTCTTTCTATCTCCTCTCTCCCACTCACATACACTCTCTGCCTCTATTGACCTTCTCTACCTCTCTCATAAACTCACACTCTTTCTTTCTCTCTCTCTCTCCCCATCTCTCACCTTTCTATCTCCTCTCCCCTTCTCTAACACTCCCACTGACCCACGACTCTCTCACCACTCCCACATAAGCATACTTTCTCTACCTCCTTTCTCACCTCTCTCTTCTTCCTCCCTTGTCTACCTCTTCCACTCAGAAACACATACTCTCTCTCCATTCTTTCCTTGTGTCCTCTCTCTTCCCTTCCTTTCACACACTCACACATAAACACTCTACTTATCTCCCCTTTATTCTCTTAACCAGTCTCCTCCTTCTCTACCCCTCTGACACACTCTTCCTTTCTCTCTCTCTCTCCCCCTACTCAGTCACACAAAACACCCTCTTTTCTTCTCTATCTCCTCTCCCTGCTATCTTTCTCATACACACTCTCCCTTCACTACCAGTCCCCCACCACTTTTTCCCTATCTCTCGCACACAGATCTTCTCTCTCCCTTTCTCCCTCCCTCCTTTCACTATCTCCTCTCCCATATCATACTCTCCCCTTTCTCCCTCTATATCTCCTGTCTATCTCCTTTCCCCTCTAGCACACACAATCTCTTCTCTCCCTTCTTTCCCTTTCTCCTCCTCTCTACTGTTTTCTTACTCACACATAAACATTCTATCTCTATCTTTCCCTTCTCTACCTTTCTCTCCTAATCTCTTTTCCCCCAACTCACATACACATACTCTTCTTTCTCTACCATTCCTACATACTCTCTCTCCCTACCTCCCCTTCTCTTTTCTCCTACTTCTCTCTTTTATACCTCCCCCCAATCACAAACACACTCTCCTTATCTCCTCTTCCTTTCTCTCCCTCCTTTCCCTATGTCCTCTCACACACAATCTACATCTCCTGTCTTTCTATCTCCTCCCTCCCTTCTTTCCCCATCTTGTCTTTCCCCCCCATCTCTACTTCTTCCTTGCCCCACTCAGTCTTCTTTCCCTATCTCCTCTCTTCTTCTCTCCTTTCTTACACTCGCACTCTATTTACTCTCACCCTTCTTTCCCTCTCTTCTCTACCCCCTCTCCCTTCTCTACTTCTCCCACATACACTCTCTCCCTTCTTTGCCTGTCTCCTCTCCACGCTGTCCCCCTCTATCTCACTTCTGTACCTCTCTCATACATTCATACTTTCACCCTCCATTCCCTATCTCTTCCATTCCTATTTCCCTCACACTTTCTCTTCTGTCTCTCATTACACACACACTCTTATCTCCTCTCCTTCTTTCTTTCTTCCCCTTACTCATACACACTCATAGATAGACATTCTGTACCTCTCCCACTCACACCTAAATACTCTATCCCCCTCCCCCTCCCCCCCACACATATTCCTTTCCCTATGATACCCTCCTTTGTTTTCAGTTTGGGCTACCACAGAAAGAGCTGCTATCGATATTTTGGTCCCTAGATCCTATCTAAGATTTTTGGTGGTACAGGCATATGTTACTTACCAATCCTAAGACCTGGGCATTCTAGGACTTACATCCTGGGACTTAAATGCTGGTAGTTCCTTGGAGGGCACATATATCGTCTCCCTTTGGGTGAGCCGTCATCCTGGAAAGCATAGCCCCGACAAAAGGTTGCCTGCTAGGCCCGTTGCTTGTATTCATACCAATTTCCTTTGAAAAGTCCCTGAACATTCTCCCACCTACCAAAGTCCCTTCCCTCCCCAATTTGCCCTGGGAGGTCAAGAGATCTCACCATCCTCTGCTTGCAGGGCTAGGAATGTATTTTTCCATTCAAAAAACATTTATTAAGTGCCTGCTATATTCCAGGCAGTATGTTAAGCACTAGGGACGCAAGAGACAGCTCCTGCCCTCAAGGAGCATACAATCTAACTGAGACAACATGCAAACAA
The DNA here is from genome assembly GCF_019393635.1 of Dromiciops gliroides. Taxonomy (NCBI): domain Eukaryota; kingdom Metazoa; phylum Chordata; class Mammalia; order Microbiotheria; family Microbiotheriidae; genus Dromiciops; species Dromiciops gliroides. Next base: position 80,052,983 of record NC_057867.1, on the reverse strand, counting down.
ATATGCAGGGTAAATAGGAAAATAACTAACAGAGAGAAAGCTCCGGAAATAATTAAGAGGGGTTGGGGAAGGCTTTTCCTGTAGGATTTTAATTTTTTTTAATAATATTTTATTCTTGCCCCAATGACATGTTAAACTTTTTTTTAACATTTTTTCAAGTTTTAAGTTGAAATTCTATCCCCCCTTCCTGAGATGTTAAGTAATATATGTATACACACACAGAGGTTATACATGTGCAATTGTGTGAAACATTTCCATAGTTGTCATTTTGTACAGGAAGACTAAAAAAATGAAAGAAAGTGATACAGTATCAGTTCTTTCTCTGGAGGAGATCGTGCTTCATCATGAGTCCTTTGGCATTGTCTTGGATCGTCATATGGCCGAGAGTAGGTGAGTCGTTCACCGTTCTTCATTATATAATATTGTTGTTACTATGAACAATGTTCTCCTGGTTGCTTGTTGCTTCCTATAGCACAATAATATTCCATCACAATCATATACCATAGCTTGTTTAACCATTTCCCAATTGATGGACATCCTCTCAATTTCCAATTATTAGCCACCACAAAAAGAGATGCTATCAATGTTTTTGTACAAATAGGTCATTGTCCCTTTTTTGATGTCTTTGGGATACAGACTTAGTGGCGGGATCGCTGGGTGCAAAGGGTATGCACCATTTTATAGCCCTTTGGCCATAAATTTCAAATTGCTCTCTAAAATGGTTGGATCAGTTCACAACTCCACCGACAGTGCACTGGAGGTGGGATTTTAGTCGAGTCTTAAAAGGAAATCAGGGAGGCCAGTGGTTGGAAGGGAGGAGGAAGAGCATTCCAGGCATGGGAGCCGGAGTGAATGCCCAGAACTGAGAGATGGAGGGTCTTGTTCATCCAACAGCCAGGATCCAAGAGTACATGTTGGGGAATAGGGAGTAAGAAGAGGGCTTTGAATGCCAAGCAGAGGATTTCGTATCTGCTCCTGGGGGGAATGGGGACTTTTATATCTCACATTCAACCTACTTTCACCCTGACTGAGGGTCTTCTCATCTGTGTACACTAGCAAGCTCTCACCTCTCTTTGTTTGATCCTAATGAAATGAACATGTTGCTTTTAATCTAAAATGGTGATTTTTTTTCTCCTTCCTTTCTTTTTTAACCGCCTTAATTCTTTCATCTCCTAATCCTTTTGCCACAATTCTGGGCTACTTGGTTCCTTGGTAGCTAAAGACTTTCTCTTGGCTCCCTGGAATAGTTGGGGTTTTTTTGGTTTTTATAATGTGAACCTTCTCATTGAACCAGCACACTCTAGGGATTGACGTGGGAGAGCAGCTTTGGGCCTCCCTGGACTTGGTCCCCTTCTCTGGTCACTGGTGGTTTGAGTACACCTTTGCTCTTGTTTTATCGCTACAGCTAGAGTTTCTAGAATGACGTCATAAGAATGGAGGAAAGGGACATGTTTGCTTGATTTCTCTTGTCACTAAAATGTCTTCCAGTGTCTCCACTCCCAACAATGACAGCTAGGTCTTTAGCAAAGGTTTTTTTTTTTTTTTTTCTGAAGCTCTTGTGGTAATCGTGTGGGTTTTTTGTTATCTTGGCTGCTGCTGTGATTATGCTTATTGCTTTCCTACTGTTAACCATCTTTATGAATCTCACCTAGTCCTAGTGATCACTCTGTAGGGATTTTGTTTGAAAATTTGACATCAGTGAGGTAGGTCTATGTTGTCTGTCTTTGTACACTCTCTCTGTACCTATCTCAGTGTAACAGAGTACAAATTTGGGAGTCAGAAGACCCAAGTTTACACCTAGGCCTTGTTTCTGAGTGTGACCTTGAATGTTCCCTATGTGACCTTGGGCAAGTCACTTAATGCCTCAGAGCTTCAGTTCCTCATTCCTAAAATGAGGGAATTCAACCAACCAGATAACCTGAAAAGTCCCTTTCAACTCGAAGTCTAGGATTCCATATTTTCTAACATTCTCTGCATTTGTCAGTCAGTGTTTCTGTGCCTTTTCGCCCTTATTTCATAGAAGGCTTTTTCTCTCATCAGGCTTCCTTCAAATTGTGGTTGTGGACGTGCCATTTCATCCATGAGAAACAGCAAAAAAACGCCACTTCATTGACTTACAAGGAAACTTCCAATCTTCTTTAAGGTAAAGTACCATATTTATTGTCTACCTTCTGGTGCGGTAAGAGCTATAGGCTGCCCTATGTTTGGGCCCACCTCAGCCATCCACTCTACTAGTAGAGTCGGGGAGAGAGGGTATGCGTGCGTATGGGTGTGTATGAGATAGAGGGGGAGAAGGGAGAGAGGCAGATAGAGCATAGAGTGTGTGTGTGTGTGTGTGTGTGTGTGTGTGTGTGTGTGTGTGTGTGTGTGTGTCAGTGAGTGTATGAGGGAGGTAGAGAATGGAGAGAGAGGAGATGGGGAAAGAAGGGAGGGGAGATAGAGAGTGTGTGAGACAGGTAGAAAGGGAGACAGAGGAGATGATAGAGAAAAAGAGGAGAAGAGAAGAGAGAGGTAGAGAAGGGTGTGAGTGGGGAGATTGTGTGTGGGTGGGCGAGGGGGAGACAGAGAGGGTCAAGTGTACATGAGTTTGAGAGGAGGAAAGATGAGAGAGGGAGAAAGAGAAGACATAGGGAGTGTGTGAATGAGAGTGTTTCTCTGTGGGAGTTGGGTGGAAAGAGGAGATGGAACAGAGATTTGGAGAGAGAGAGAGAGGTAGAGAAGGGAGAGATAGAGAAAGAGTGTTCATGTGTGAGTGGGAGAGAGTGTGTGGGAGAATGGGGAGAAAGGAGATAGACTAGAGAGTGTAGGAGAGGGACAGAATGTTAAGTGTGAGTGTATGTAAGAAAGCTAGAAGGGGTCAGGAGGAGAGAGGAGATAGAGAGTATATGTGTGGAAGTAGTAGAGAAGGGGAGTGTTTGTGTGCGTGAGTTGGGGGAAAGAAGAAATAGAGAAGAGAGATAGAGAAAGAATGTGTGAATGGGGGGGAGAGAGGAGAGAGGGTGTGTGTGAGTGACTATTTCTTGGTGCCTCAGAGTCATTAGCTTATACCAGGTCCATTCTCAAAGTCAAGGCGGTTCCCCCCCCCCTCCCCAAATTTGTCTTCTAGCACTTACAGAGGAATTCTGCTTAGACTAGTAGTGTCCAAGCTGCATTTTCTTGGATGCTTTTTGCCTGTAGACGTTTTGGAGTCCTCTCCTTTAAGTTTAGAAGTTACTTTTCCTATAACGGGAATAGTTGTTGTGGTAGCATTGTTCTCGTTTGCTCATTATTGGAGCCTCTTTTCTAATTTGGTGTTTTATGTTAGGACTGAGCTAGTGTCCTCTGGGGTCATTCTACTATATTTTTTGTTTCTTTTTTTTTTGGGGGGGGGAGGCAATTGGGAGTTAGGTGACTTGCCCAGGGTCACACTGCTAGTAAGTGTCAAGTGTCTGAACTCAGGTCCTCCTGACTCCACAGCTGGTGCTCTTTCCACTGCACCACCTAGCTGCCCCTCTACTGCTCTCTTGGAGTTCAGAGTGTTCGGTTATTCCAGGATCTCAGAGACAGCTCATATGGGGGGCCCACAAGCTTTTACTTCCCCCATGGTGACCTGACACATGGCAAAGTCTGAGCACTGGCCCTCTGGTCTGAGGTTCCTCTCCTGGTCATTCCTCCACAGGCTTCAGACTGGAACCAAGACCCCACTACACTCACAGCATCAGAGCCACGCTGCTGCTGCTGCTTCTGAACTTCCTCTTCAGGCCACAACCCAAAGCCTGCAACCCCTCCTCACTCAGCCCTGGATCTACGACCCAGAAATGGAGCCTGAGCAACAGACCTGGTACTTGGCAGCCATTTCTGCACCCTTCATAAGGTAAGGATGTCCCCTCCCTCCCTCTCACCTCCCACACATTCTCTCCTCTCCCTATATCTCTTCTCAAACACTCACACATAAACCCTTTATCCCTATCTTCTCTCTTCCCCCCCCAACTCTCTCTCTTTCTTCTCTCCCCCCTTTCCCTAACCCTCACACATAAGCATAGAAGGGAACTTCTCTACCCCCCTTCCTCCTCCTTCTCTACATCTCTCATACACACAGACTCTATTTCTTCTCTCCCACACAAACACATTCTCTTTACCAATCTCCTCTTTCTCCCCCCACTCACTCCCTCCTTTCCCTAGCCCTCAAACCTAAACAGAGAAGGGAGCTTCTCTATCTTCTTTATCTCTTCATTCTCTCTCTTCTTTCTCTAACATTTCCACACACAATCCCCCTCTCTCCCCCAACTCACACTTCCCCTAGGTCTCCCCCACCTTTCTCACTCTCTAGCTACATCTCTTCTCCCACCCTATCTCCTTTCCCTATATCCTCTACCCTGCTTCTGTCTGTCTCTCCCACACAAACACATTCTCTATCTTCTTTATCTCTTCATTCTCTCTCTTCTTTCTCTAACATTTCCACACACAAACACTGCCCCTATCTCTCCCTTCTACACATCCTTTCCCAATATCCTCCACCCTGCTTCTGTCTGTCTCTCCCACACAAACACATTCTCTTTACCAATCTCCACTCTCTCCCTCTTTTCCCTAGCCTTCAAACCTAAACAGAGCAGGGAGCCTCTCTACCTCTCTATCTTCTCTTTCTCTCTCTCCCCTCATCCCCCAACTCACACACAAACACTCCCTCTTTTTTCCCTTCTCCCTCCTCCACCCTGCTTCTGTCTGTGTCTACCACACAAACACATTCTCTTTACCAATATCCTCTTTCTCCCTCCTTTCCCTAGCCCTCAAACCTAAACAGAGAAGGGAGCTTCTCTATCTTTATCTCTTCATTCTCTCTCTTCTTTCTCTAACATTTCCACACACAATCCCCCTCTCTCCCCCACCTTTCTCCCCCTCCCCTGCATCTCATTTACACAGACTCTATTTCTATCTCCTCTCTCCCACAACTCACACTTCCCCTAGGTCTCCCCCACCTTTCTCACTCTCTAGCTACATCTCTTCTCCCACCCTATCTCCTCTACCCTGCTTCTGTCTGTCTCTCCCACACAAACACATTCTCTATCTTCTTTATCTCTTCATTCTCTCTCTCTCTCTTCTTTCTCTAACATTTCCACACACAAACACTGCCCCTGCCTCTCCCACACAAACACATTCTCTTTACCAATCTCCACTCTCTCCCTCCTTTCCCTAGCCTTCAAACCTAAACAGAGCAGGGAGCCTCTCTACCTCTATCTACCTCTCTATCTTCTCTTTCTCTCTCTCCTCTTATCCCCCAACTCACACACACACACAGGCTCTATTTCTTCTCTCCCTCCTTTCCCTATATTCTCCACCCTGCTTCTGTCTCTCACAAACACAGTCTCTATCTTCTTTATCTCTTCATTCTCTCTCTCTCTTCTTTCTCTTACATTTCCAAACACAATCCCCCTCTCTCCCCCTCCCCTGCATCTCATTTACACAGACTCTATTTCTATCTCCTCTCTCCCACAACTCACACTTCCCCTAGGTCTCCCCCATCTTTCTCAGTCTCTAGCTCCATCTCTTCTCCCACCCTATCTCCTTTCCCTATATCCTCTACCCTGCTTCTGTCTGTCTCTGCCATACAAACACATTCTCTTTACCAATATCCTCTTTCTCCCTCCACTCTCTCCCTCCTTTCCCTAGCCCTCAAACCTAAATAGAGAAGGGAGCTTCTCTACCTCTCTATCTTCATCTCTTCTCCCTCCCTATCTCCTTTCCATTCTCTCTTACACACAGACTCTATTGCTTCTTTCCCTCCTGTCCCTATATCCTCTACCCTGCTTCTGTCTGTCTCTCTCACACGCAGAAACTTTTTCCTTTCTCTTCCTATCTCCCCTCATCCCCCAACTCACACACAAACACTCCCTCTTTTTTCCCTTCTATCTCTCCCCCACCTTTCTCCCTCTCTAGCTACATCTCTTCTCCTTCCTCCTCCCTATCTCCCACCCTGCTTCTGTCTGTCTGTCTCTCTTCTACCTATACATTTTCTCCTTTCTTTCCCTATCTCTCCATCTCTTCCCTCTATTTCCATCTCCTCTTTCCCCCCTATTTACACTGTGTGTGTGTAAATAGGGGGGAAGAGAGTGGGTGGGACACGTGGGAAATAAAGGGGGAGAAAGGTAGGAAGATGAGGAGCAAGGAGAAGCAATGTAGATAGTGGGGGAAAGGAGGGAGAGAAGAAATAGAGTGTGCGTGTTTGGTAATGTTAGAGAATGAAAAGATAAAGAAGATAGAGACTGTGTGAGAGACAGACAGAAGCAGGGTGGAGGATATAGGGAAAGGAGATAGGGTGGGAGAAGAGATGTAGCTAGAGAGTGAGAAAGGTGGGGGAGACCTAGGGGAAGTGTGAGTTGTGGGAGAGAGGAGATAGAAATAGAGTCTGTGTAAATGAGATGCAGGGGAGGGGGAGAAAGGTGGGGGAGAGAGGGGGATTGTGTGTGGAAATGTTAGAGAAAGAAGAGAGAGAATGAAGAGATAAAGATAGAGAAGCTCCCTTCTCTGTTTAGGTTTGAGGGCTAGGGAAAGGAGGGAGAGAGTGGAGGGAGAAAGAGGATATTGGTAAAGAGAATGTGTTTGTGTGGTAGACACAGACAGAAGCAGGGTGGAGGAAGGAGAAGAGATGTAGCTAGAGAGGGAGAAGGGAAAAAAGAGGGAGTGTTTGTGTGTGAGTTGGGGGATGAGGGGAGATAGGAAGAGAAAGGAAAAAGTTTCTGCGTGTGAGAGAGACAGACAGAAGCAGGGTAGAGGATATAGGGACAGGAGGGAAAGAAGCAATAGAGTCTGTGTGTAAGAGAGAAGGGAAAGGAGATAGGGAGGGAGAAGAGATGTAGATAGAGAAGGAGAAAGGATGTGTAGAAGGGAGAGATAGGGGCAGTGTTTGTGTGTGAGTTGTGGGAGAGAGGAGATAGAAATAGTCTGTGTAAATGAGATGCAGGGGAGGGGGATTGTGTGTGGAAATGTTAGAGAAAGAAGAGAGAGAGAGAGAATGAAGAGATAAAGAAGATAGAGACTGTGTTTGTGAGAGACAGAAGCAGGGTGGAGGACAGAGGGAAAGGAGGGAGAGAAGAAATAGAGCCTGTGTGTATGAGAGATGCAGGGGAGGGGAAGAGTGTGTGTGTTTGCAAATGTGAGATAAAGAAGATAGAGACTGTGTGAGTTGGGGGATAAGAGGAGGTAGAGAGGTAGAGAGGCTCCCTGCTCTGTTTAGGTTTGAAGGCTAGGGAAAAGAGGGAGAGAGTGGAGATTGGTAAAGAGAATGTGTTTGTGTGGGAGAGACAGACAGAAGCAGGGTGGAGGATATTGGGAAAGGATGTGTAGAAGGGAGAGATAGGGGCAGTGTTTGTGTGTGGAAATGTTAGAGAAAGAAGAGAGAGAATGAAGAGATAAAGAAGATAGAGAATGTGTTTGTGTGGGAGAGACAGACAGAAGCAGGGTAGAGGATATAGGGAAAGGAGATAGGGTGGGAGAAGAGATGTAGCTAGAGAGTGAGAAAGGTGGGGGAGACCTAGGGGAAGTGTGAGTTGGGGGAGAGAGGGGGATTGTGTGTGGAAATGTTAGAGAAAGAAGAGAGAGAATGAAGAGATAAAGATAGAGAAGCTCCCTTCTCTGTTTAGGTTTGAGGGCTAGGGAAAGGAGGGAGAGAGTGGAGGGAGAAAGAGGATATTGGTAAAGAGAATGTGTTTGTGTGGTAGAGACAGAAAGAAGCAGGGTGGAGGATGGAGGGAAAGGAGATGGGGAGACATAGAAGGGAGAGAGGAGGGGAGATAGGAAGAGAAAGGAGAAAGTTTCTGTGAGAGAGACAGACAGAAGCAGAGTAGAGGATATAGGGAAAGGAGGCAGAGAAGAAAGAGAGTCTGTGTGTATGAGAGATGCAGGGGAGGGGAAGAGAGTGTGAGAGGAGGGAGAGGAGGAAGAAGAAGAGATGTAGCTACAGAAGGAGAAACGTGGGGGAGAGACAGGGGGAGTGTGTGTGTTTGGAAATGTTAGAGAAAGAAGAGAGAGAAGCTCCCTTCTCTGTTTAGGTTTGAGGGCTAGGGAAAGGAGGGAGAGAGTGGGGGAAGAAAGAGGAGATTGGTAAAGAGAATGTGTTTGTGTGGGAGAGACAGACAGAAGCAGGGTGGAGGATATAGGGAAAGGAGGGAGAGAAGAAATAGAGTCTGAGTGTATGAGAGATGCAGGGGAGGGGAAGAGAGTGTGTGTGTTTGGAAATGTGAGAGAAAGAATGAAGAGATAAAGAAGATAGAGACTGGGGGAGTGTTTGTGTGTGAGTTGGGGGATAAGAGGAGAGAGAAAGAGAAGATAGAGAGGTAGAGAGGCTCCCTGCTCTGTTTAGGTTTGAGGGCTAGGGAAAGGAGGGAGAGAGTGGGGGGAGAAAGAGGATATTGGTAAAGAGAATGTGTTTGTGTGGGAGAGACAGACAGAAGCAGGTTGGAGGATGGAGGGAAAAGAGATGTAGCTAGAGAGTGAGAAAGGTGGGGGAGAGAAGAAATAGAGTCTGTGTGTATGAGAGAAGTGAGACAAGGGAAAAGAGATAGGGAGGAGGAAGGAGAAGAGATGTAGCTAGAGAGGGAGAAAGGTGGGGGAGAAATAGAAAGGAAAAAAGAGGGAGTGTTTGTGTGTGAGTTGGGGGATGAGGGGAGATAGGAAGAGAAAGGAGAAAGTTTCTGCGTGTGAGAGAGACAGACAAGCAGGGTGGAGGATATAGGGACAGGAGGGAGAGAAGAAATAGAATCTGTGTGTATGAGAGATGTAGAGAAGGAGGAGGAAGGGGAGAAGAGAGTGTTTAGGTGAGAGAAAGGGTGGAGAAGAAGAGAGAGGTAGAGAAGTTCCCTTCTATGCTTATGTGTGAGGGTTAGGGAAAGGGGGGAGAGAAGAGAGAGAGTTGGGGGGGAGAGAGAAGATAGGGATAAAGGGTTTATGTGTGAGTGTTTGAGAAGAGATATAGGGAGAGGAGAGAATGTGTGGGAGGTGAGAGGGAGGGAGGGGACATCCTTACCTTATGAAGGGTACAGAAATGGCTGCCAAGTACCAGGTCTGTTGCTCAGGCTCCATTTCTGGGTCGCAGATCCAGGGCTGAGTGAGGAGAGGTTGCAGGCTTTGGGTTGTGGCCTGAAGAGGAAGTTCAGAAGCAGCAGCAGCAGCAGCAGCTGTGTGGCTCTGATGCTGTGAGTGTAGTGGGGTCTTGGTTCCAGGCTGAAGCCTGTGGAGGAATGACCAGGAGAGGAACCTCAGACCAGAGGGCCAGTGCTCAGACTTTGCCATGTGTCAGGTCACCATGGGGGAAATAAAAGCTTGTGGGGCCCCCATATGAGCTGTCCCTGAGATCCTGGAATAACCCAACACGCTGAACTCCAAGAAAGTAGTAGAATGACCCCAGAGGACACAAGCTCAGCCCTAACATACAACACCAAGTTAAAAAATAGGCTACAAAGATGAGCAAAGGAAAACAATGCTACCACAACAACTATTCCCGTTATAGGAAAAGTAACTTCTAAACTTCAAGGAAAAGACTCTAAAACATCTATACTCAAAAAGTATCCAAGAAAATGCAGTCTAACCAGAATTCATATGAAACACATTTTTAAAAGTTAAAAATCATTCTAAAATCTAAACGAAAATGCTAGAAGAAAAAAAAGATTGGGGGGAAAACCTCCTTCAATATTAGTATCAAGCTATTATTAATATTATTCAATATTAGTATCAGAGTAATGACTCATCAAAAGTTTGAAAAAAGAAGTGAGCTGTCTCATAGCATAAACAAGGAGAGAAAAGTTTAATATTATTAGACTACTTGAAAGCCAAGACCAAATAAAAGCCTTTACTCCAATCATATTTCAAGAAATCACAGGGGAAAAACCCTGATCACATCTCCTAAAAGCAGAGAAGAAAGTAGAAATAGAATCCACCATTTACTTCCTGAATGAAACCTTGAAATACAAACTCTGAGGAATGTAGCAAAACCCCAAAGTTTATAGGGCAAAGAGAAAATACTCTAAGTACCTAGAAAGAAAAAATCAGGTACTGAGGATCCATAGTCACCATCACATACCGTTTAGCGACCATCACTATAAAGAATTGGAGAGCCTGATGGTATTCCAGAATGTGAAAAAAAAAAATCAATGCTTACAGCCGAGAATAACTTACCTAGAAAACCAGAATAATCCTACAGAGGAAAAAATTAGACAGAAATGGAGGACTTCCAAGCATTCCCAATGAGAGGACCAAAGCTGCATAGGACCTTTGAAGGGCAACCAAAGGTATCAAGAGAAACACGAATGAAAAATCAAAAGAGACTAAACAAGAAGGTCATTTGACCTTCATCCTTACCTGGACAGATGATACATATGACCCCTCTGAACTCTATCAGGGGTCACAGGAGGAGTTTAACTAGACAAAAGGTCTGGGAGTAGTTTTTTATGCCTTGATGATGTCAAAAGAAGAATAGAAAGGGAAGAACAGATCTAGAATACCCTGGGGAAAAGGATGGAGAAGGTTATGGGAAATTATAATCAGGGTGGACAAGTAGAAGTTTATACAAACAAGGAGGAAGGGGCTGGGAGAGCATCTGACCAGAATCTGACTGTCATCTGAACTGGTTACAGGAGGGAAAGGGGGGGAAAGGCAAAGTAAGAGGGAGAGTTAATTAAAGAAGGGATGAGTAGAATGCTAAGCAAAACAAACTTTAAAAACCGTAAAAAAATATTTACAACTCTTTTTGCAGAGCACAGAATTAGAAACTGAGGAGGTGCCCATCAACTGGAGAGACAAGTTGTGGCATATAGATAGAATGAAATACCACAGCGCTGTAAAAAATGATGAAAGGAATGATTTCAGAGAAACAGGCAAAGACTTGTATGAACTGAGGGAGAGTGAACACAACCAGGAAAACACTTTATACTGACAACAATACTGTGAGGTCAACTGCAAAAGATTCTGCAACTGTTATCACCTGATCACCTTAATGACCAACCACTATTTCAGAGCACTAGGGATGAAGCATGCTACCCACCTCCTCAACAAGAAGTGAAAGATTCAGAGTACCCAATGAGACATTTTTCTCATATGTCCAATGAGATTTGTTTTGTCTGACTACACATTTGCAACATGGGTTTTGCTTTTCTTTCTTAATTTGTGTGGGGGGAGGGGAGTGATGGTGAGAGAGAAGGCAGATTTTTGCCAACTGGAAAAAATAAAATTTAATGTAAAATGAAGACAGGATGCTTTAGTGATGCTTACAATTAGGCATTACATTGCGAAAAAATAATTAAATCAGGGCAGCTAGGCACCACAGTGGATAGAGAGCTGGCCCTGGATTCAGAAGGATCTGAGGAAAAATCCAGCCTCAGACACTTATTAGCTGTGTAACTAGGCAAGCAAGTCACTTAACCCCAATTGCCTCACCAAAAAAATAAACAAATAAATAAATAAATCCCTCCAAAAAATTAAAATATGTCAAATCTAGGTAAACTAAATCCAGAGCATTCCTCTCCTATTTAACAATCCTATCAAAAAAGAAATGAAGTTAGTCTGGCATGACCTATTCTAGATGCTGGCTGTAATCACTACTTCCATTCCTAGATGTTCACCAACCATCTCTTAATTTTCCACTAAAGTTGTCATAGATGAAAACATAAAAGAGCATGTAGGTAATAAATCAGAACAAGAACTGTGGTAGGATAACAGACTAACAATGAAAAGGTTTACTTAGGAATCTTCAGGGCCTTACACCATAATAGTTCACCTCTGATAAAGCCCTAGGGAGTTGACATCTCAGCACCCATTTAACTAATATATGTCTCTACATCATGTCCTTGCTAAGGTCCACCAAAAATATCAGTACATCCAATATAAAGTTTTCTTTGAGGTAATATATGCAAAGCATTTTGTGAACCTTAAAGTGCTGTGGAAATGTTATATTTATATGCTGTTATATTTTTCTCATTGTTGTTATTCTCTTTGACACAGAAAGAGAGTAAGGTGAACAATGTTATTCCTTAGCATGTGGGGCTTTCCGTGGTTGAAGAAAAGGTAGCAGATTTCTAGTTTTATCCAATTTCAGATTGCTCTACTACATATACAACAGGAAGGGGTATAACTGGAGAAGAGAAAAAACAGGAGACAGTAGGCCTAGATACAGTTTTGCAAAAGAAAATGCAAGGATGGGGGAGAAGAGAGTGGGGAATAATTGAGGCCTTCCCAGACCCTGAAGAGTTCAGGTCCAGGCTGGTCCTCAGGATTCGGGCACAGATAAGGGTTGACACAAGCACAATACCAGCTTCAAGAGGACCTGCCATGGCCAAGAGTGTGCCCAGAGTACTTGGATCACCCTGCCTTCTTTGGACTCCATGCAGAAGGGTGGGCTGGGAAGGGGCGCTGGCTCACTCCACGCACTTTCAGGCAGCTCTTCCTCGGTTATTCTTTACCTGGGCGCTCTTCCTTTCCCCAAATGACAGCAGGATCTTCCTATAATCAGAGCAATGACATATTGTGAAGCCCAAAGAGGAAAGCTGAACATCCTTATCTGCAAAACACAATGAATAATGAAGGTTTCTCTTTGGTCTCAGTCCCTGGACAGCCTTCTTTTGTATCCTGACAGTGGCATTCCCGGGAGGTCAGTCATCCTTATCAATGTTACAGTGAGGGGGGCAGCTATATGGCATGGTGGGTAAAGCAACGACCCTGGATTCAGGAGGACCCGAGTTCAAACCCAGCTTCAGACACTTGATATTTACTGTGTGACCCTGTGAAAGTCACTCAACCCACACTGCCTCACAAAAAAAATAAATTAAAAAAATAAGCGTACAGTGACTTATTCAGGAAATCAATTACAAGCAAAAGTCCCCCATCTAGTTACTCTTATTCAAGTAGCATCACAATGACTGTGAGCACTGGACCAAAAAGTAGTTGAACATAGATTATGTGTGAAAAGAAAGCATATTGCACCAACAGGGTATCCTTTTCAGAGGACCTTAAGTAGGTAAAATCTCAGATCCCAAAATCTTTTGGTTTTTTTTTTTTGCAGGGCAATGGGGGTTAAGTGACTTGCCCAGGGTCACACAACTAGTAACTGTCAAGAGTGAGTCAAGAGTCAAGGATGACACCTAGGGTGTGAACCTGGGTGACTAAGGGAAAGGACAGTGGAATCCTCAGTAGTAATGAGGAAGGTCAGAAGAGAGTAGGGTTTTTAAGGGAAAGATAAGGGCAAGTTTGGGATATATTATATTGAAGATGTCTAAAAGGCAACTGGAGATGGAGGCAGAAAGAGGTTAGGAGTAGACAAATGGGGCGGCTAGGTTGCACAGTGGATAAAGCACCAGCCCTGGAGTCAGGAGGACCTGAGTTCAAATCCGGCCTCAGACACTTGACACTGGCTGTGTGACACTGGGCAAGTCACTTAACCCCCCTTACTCCGCAAAAAAAAAAAGAGGATGAAGGAGTAGACAAGTAGGACTGGATAAGAGATGATCATTGAAACCTTGGGAACAAATGAGCTCATAAAATGAAACACTGTATAGGGAGAAGAAAAGGTGGCCCAGGACAGAGCCTTGGGGCGCCACCCACAGTGAATGGCCCTGACCTGGATGCAGATCCAACAAAGGAGACTGAGGAAGCAGACAGGAAGGAAGAGAACAAGGAGGGAGTGACATCACAAAAACCTAGGGGAAAAGGGGGGCAAGGCAGTGGCAAAGCCTAAAGAGAGGTCTAGAAGGGTGAGAATGGAGAAAAAGGATGTTGGATTTGTCCATTAAGAGGTGACTAAGGGGCCAAGATGGCGGAGAGGAAGCAGCAAGCTGCCTGAGCTCTCCTTCTGTTCCCTCAAAACAAACATTAAATCAAGCCTCTGGAAGGATTCTGAAACTACAGAACCTGCAAAGAGACAGAGAGACACAGTCCTCCAATCAGAGATAATTTAGAAGACTTCAGGAAAAGGTCGGTCTGACTCGGGCAAAAGGGAGGCCCAGCGCAGGGCAGCAACCCAGCGCCGAGGGGGTCGGGGTAAGTCAGCAGGAGCTGCGGGCCACAGCCGGACAACTGAGGCTCCCGGAACCTGGTTCAAAAATCTGGGGGCCAAGAAGGACAGTGGAAAAACCTACCTGCACCGGCCGGGAGGGAGACAAACGGGTCAGGCAGGATCAGACGCCGGGGTCTGGCGCCTGGCTGGCCGAGCGCAATCAGACAGGAAGTGCAGGGCGGGGGATCTCCACACACCATAAAGGCCTCAGAGTAAACACCCGGTCACACAGCACCTATACCCCTGCACAAGAAGCCCAAAACAGGGACCCTGGTGCCCCCAGAGCAGACCTCAACTTAAAAAATAAATAAATAAGCTGCAATAATGAGTAAGAAGCAAAAAAGAGCCCTCTCCATTGAGAGCTTCTGTATCAATAGGGAAGAAGCCAACGCAAACTCAGATGAGGACAATAGCCTCAAATTGCCTACATCTGAAGCCTCACAAGGGAAGGTGAATTGGTCTCAAGAACAAAAAGCCTTCCTGGAAGAGCTCAAAAAGGATTTTAAAAATCAATGGCGAGAGGTAGAAGAAAAAATGGGGAGAGAACTGAAAGCAAAGCAAGAAAACTATGAAAAAAGAATCAGCAGCTTGGAAAAGGAAGCACATAATTTCACTGAAGAAAACAATACCTTAAAAAATTCATCTGGCCAAATGGAAAAAAAAGTTGCATAATCTCATTGAAGAAAACACTGCCTTAAAAAATTCACTTGGCCAAATGGAAAAAAAGGTGCATAATCTCACTGAAGAAAACAATGCCTTAAAAATTAAAGTGGGACAGTTGGAAGATAAGGAATCCATGAGACACCAAGAATCAGTCAAGCAGAATAAAAAAAAATGAAAAAATAGAAGAAAATGTGAAATACCTCATTGGAAAGACAAGAGAGACATGACCAGAAAAAAATCTAGACACCATATTCCATAGATATCAGAGGATAAAATCATCATTGAAAGAATCCACCGATCACCTCCTGAAAGAGACCCCAAAAGGAAAACTCCAAGAAATATTGTAGCCAAATTCCAGAATTATCAGGTGAAGGAGAAAATACTCCAAGCAGCCAGAAAGAAGCAATTTAAATATCATGGAGCCACAGTCAGGATTGCTCAGGACCTGGCAGCTTCAACATTAAAGGACCGCAAGGCTTGGAATATGATATTCCGGAAGGCAAAGGAGCTTGGATTGCAGCCGAGAATCTAGTACCCAGCAAAAATGTGCATTTTCTTTCAGGGGAAAAGATGGACATTTAATGACATTGGGGACTTTCAATCTTTCCTGGTGAAAAGACCAGAACTGAATAGAAAATTTGATCTCAACATACAAGACTCAAGAGAAGTTTAAAAAGGTAAACAAAGGGGAAAAAAAAAAGGTTACCCTATTAGGTTAAACTGTTTATATCCCTACACAGGAAAATAATACTCATAACTCTTAAGAACTGTAAATGTATTGGGGCAGAGAGAAGGACTTTTCATAGAGGATATAAATATAAATTGTCTTTGATGTGATGATACAAAAGAATTAAGGGGTTAAAAAGGGAGTCTATGGGGAGGAGAGGAAAGGGGAGGTGGAATGGGATGAATTATATCATATGAAGAGGTGGAAAAAAACCTATTACAATAGAGGGAAAGAAAGGAGGGGGGAACATTGTTTCAACCCTATTCTCATTAGATTTGACTCAAAGAGGGAATAACACATACGTTCATTGGGATAAAGAAACTTAACTCATTCTTTAGGGAAACAAAAGGGGAAGGGAAAGGGGGGGACTGATAGAAGGGAGGACAAAAGCAAGGGAGAAAAGGGTAAAGAAAAGAGAGGGGGGTGATAAAAAGGGAGGGAAGATCAGGGGAGGCAGGGGTAAGAAGTAAAATGTCGGTGAGGAGGAATAGGGTGAAAGAAGGGGGGAAAAGTACAAAGGGGGTAAATAGAATGGAGGGGAATAGACAGTCAGTAATAATAACTGTGAATGTGAATGGGATGAACTCTGCTATAAAAAGGAAGTGAATTGCAGAGTGGATTAAAAACCAGAATCCTACAATATGCTGCTTACAAGAAACACATTTGAAGCAGAGAGATACGTAGAGAGTAAAGGTAAAAGGCTGGAGCAGAATATATTATGCCTCAGCTCAAGTAAAAAAAGCAGGGGTAGCAATCCTTATCTCAGACAAAGCACAGGCAAAAACAGATGATAAGGAAGGAAATTACATCTTGCTAAAAGGTACTATAGATAATGAAGTAATATCAATATTGAATATGTATGCGCCAAGTGGTATAGCATCCAAGTTCTTAGAGGAGAAGTTAAATGAGTTACAAGAGGAATTAGACAGTAATACTATACTAGTGGGGGATCTGAATCTCCCCCTCTCAGAATTAGATAAATCTAGCCAAAAAATAAATAAGAAAGAAGTGAATGAGGTGAATAGATTACTAGAAAAGTTAGACATGATAGATGTCTGGAGAAAATTGAATGGGGATAGAAAGGAATATACCATTTTCTCAGCAGTACATGGCACATTTTCAAAAATTGACCATGTATTAGGGCACAAAAACATCATAGTCGAATGTAGAAAGGCAGAAATAGTAAATGCATCCTTCTCAGATCATGATGCAATAAAAATTACATGTAAGAAAGAGCCAGGGAAAAGTAGAATGAAAATCAATTGGAAACTAAATAATTTCATTCTAAAGAATGAATGGGCCAAACAAGAAATCATAGAAACAATCAATAACTTTATCCAAGAGAATGACAATAATGAGACAACATACCAAAATCTATGGGATGCAGCCAAAGCAGTGCTTAGGGGAAAATTTATAGCTCTAAATGCTTACATGAATAAGAAAGAGAAAGAGGAGGTTAATGAATTGGGCATGCAACTTAAAAAGCTAGAAAAAGAACAAATTAGAAATCCCCAATTAGACACTAAATTAGAGATCCTGAAAATTAAAGGAGAAATTAATAAGATTGAAAGCAAAAAAACTATAGAATTAATCAATAAAACTAAGAGCTGGTTTTATGAAAAAACCAATAAAATAGATAAAATCTTGGTTAATTTGATTAAAATAAAGAAAGAAGAAAACCAAATTACCAGTATCAAAAATGAAAAGGGTGATGTTACCACCAATGAAGTGGAAATTAAAGCAATAATTAGGAAATATTTTGCCCAACTGTATGCCAATACATTTGACAATCTAAATGAAATGGATGAATATTTACAAAAATACAAACTGCCCAGGTTAACTGAAGAGGAAATAAAATCCTTAAATAAACCCATATTAGAAAAAGAAATTGAACAAGCTATAAATGAACTCCCTAAGAAAAAAATCCCCAGGGCCAGCTGGGTTTACGGGTGAATTTTACCAAACATTTAAAGAACAATTAATTCCAATATTATACAAATTATTTGGAAAAATAGGTGAAGAAGGAGTTCTACCAAATTCGTTTTATGACACAAATATGGTGGTGATACCAAAACCAGGCAAAGCAAAAACAGAGAAAGAATAAGATATTAGCAAGTAGATTACAGCAAGTGATCACCAGGATAATATACTATGACCAGGTGGGATTTATACCAGGAATGCAGGGATGGTTCAACATTAGGAAAACTATTAACATAATCAACCACATCAATAAGAAAACTAACCAAAATCATATGATTATCTCAATAGATGCAGAGAAAGCTTTTGACAAAGTACAGCACCCATTCCTAATAAAAACACTAGAGAGCTTAGGAATAGGTGGAGCCTTCCTTAAAATAATAAGCAGTATCTACCTAAAACAATCAGCAAGCATTATATGCAATGGAGATAAGTTAGAGGCCTTCCCAATAATATCAGGGGTGAAACAGGGATGTCCCTTATCACCCCTATTATTTAATATTGTCCTACAAATGTTAGCTTTAGCAATCAGAGAAGAGAAAGGAATTAAAGGAATTAGAATAGGCAAGGAGGAAACAAAACTATCACTCTTTGCAGATATGATGGTATACTTAAGGAATCCTCGAGAATCAAGTCAAAAATTACTTGAAAAAATTAACTTTAGCAAAGTAGCAGGATATAAAATAAATCCACATAAATCATCAGCATTTCTATACATGACCAACAAAGTCCAGCAGCAAGAGATAGAAAGAGAAATTCCATTTAAAGTCATGGTAGATAATATAAAATACTTGGGAGTCTACTTGCCAAGACAAACCCAGGAACTCTACCAAACACTCTTCACACAAATCAAATCAGATCTAAATAATTGGAAAGATATCAATTGCTCATGGATAGGCAGAGCTAATATAGTAAAAATGACAATACTGCCTAAATTAATTTACTTATTCAGTGCCATACCAATCAGACTACCTAAAAATTATTTTATAGAGCTAGAAAAAATAATAACAAAATTCATCTGGAAAAACAAAAAATCAAGAATATCCAGGGAAATAATGAAAAAAAATTCACAGGAAGGTGGGTTAGCGGTACCAAACCTGGAGCTTTACTATAAAGCGGCAGTCATCAAAACTATCTGGTACTGGCTAAAAAATAGAGTGGTAGATCAATGGAATAGGCTAGGCTCAGGAAATGCAATAGTAAATGACACTAGTAACGTAGTGTTTGATAAACCCAAAGACTCCAGCTTCTGGGATAGGAACTCAGTATTTGACAAAAACTGCTGGGAAAACTGGAAGATAGTATGGCAGAAATTAGGCATAGACCAACATCTGACACCTTATACTAAAATAAGGTCAAAATGGATACATGATTTAGACATAAGAGGTGATACCATAGGTAAATTAGGAAAGAAAGGAATAGTGTACCTATCAGATCTTTGGAAAGGAGAACAGTTTTTGACCAAACAAGAGATAAGAGTATATTATAAAATGCAAAATGGATGATTTTGATTATATTAAATTAAAAAATTTTTGTACAAACAGAAGCAATGCATCCAAAATTGGAAGGGAGGCAGAAAACTGGGAAACAATTTTTGAGGCCAGTGCTTCTGATAAAGGCCTCATCTCTAAAATATATAGGGAATTAAATCAAATTTATAAGAATCCAAGTCATTCCCCAATTGAGAAATGGTCAAAGGATATGAACAGGCAGTTTTCTGATGAAGAAACCAAAGCTATCTATTCCCATATGAAAAAATGCTCTAAATCTCTAATGATTAGAGAGATGCAAATTAAAACAACTCTGAGGTACCACCTGACACCTATCAGATTGGCTAAAATGACAAAAAAGGAAGATAATAAATGTTGGAGAGGCTGTGGGAAAATTGGAACACTAATGCTTTGTTGGTGGAGCTGTGAGCTGATCCAACCATTCTGGAGAGCAATTTGGAATTATGCCCAAAGGGCAATAAAGCTGTGCATACCCTTTGACCCAGCAATTCCACTTTTAGGTCTTTTTCCCAAAGAAATCATGGAAGGGGGAAAGGGACCCACATGTACAAAAATATTTATAGCTGCTCTTTATGTGGTGGCAAGGAATTGGAAGTTGAGGGGGTGCCCATCAATTGGGGAATGGCTGGACAAGTTGTGGTATATGAATACAATGGAATACTATTGTGCTGTAAGAAATGATGAGCAGGAGGAGTTCAGAGAAACCTGGAGGGTCTTGCGTGAGCTGATGATGAGTGAGATGAGCAGAACCAGAAGAACATTGTACACAGTATCATCAACATTGAGTGTTGACCTACTGTGATGGACTATATTCTTCTCACCAATGCAATGGTACAGAAGAGTTCCAGGGAACTCATGATAGAAGAGGATCTCCAAATCCAGGGGAAAAAAGAACTATGAAGTATAGATGCTGAATGAACCATACTATTTCTTTTGTTTTTGGTGCTGTTGTTTTTTTTTCTATTTTGAGGTTTTGCATCACTGCTCTGATTTTTTTCTCTTGTAACAGGATTAATGCAGAAATAGGATTAATGTTATTATGTGTATATATATATGTGTGTGTGTATATATATCTATATCTATATGTATATGTATAGAGATATATAGATATAACCTATATCAGATTACCTGCTGTCTAGGGGAGGGGGGAGGGAGGGGAGGGAGGGAGAAAAATCTGAAATTGTAAAGCTTGTATAAACAAAAGTTGAGAACTATCTTTACATGTAACGGAAAAAATAAAATACCTTATACATTAAAAAAAAAAAAAGAGGTGACTAAGGGGCAGCTAGGTGGTGCAGTGGATAGAGCACCAGCCTTGGAGTCAGGAGGACCTGAGTTCAAATCTGGCCTCAGACACTTAACACTTACTAGCTGTGTGACCCTGGGCAAGTCACTTAACCCCAATTGCCTCACTAAAAAAAAAAGAAAAAGAGATGACCAATAAGTTTAGAAAGAGCAGTTTTGTGATTCCAAAAATTTTCATAAAACCTCCTGTTGCTCTTCCTTCCAATCACTTCAACCTAATATTTATTCAGTTATGAAAACAAAACCAAACAAATTGCTTTCCCTTTACAAAGCACTTGATTCACATTTTCTTACTGTGTAGAAAGAAAAAGCAAGGCCCAGAGATATTGCCTCCAGAAAAATACTTTTAGTACTCCAAACACCTAATGGTTAAGTTTAACAATTCCACAGAAAAACAACCTTGGCAAGGAATGAAATAATGTTTCAGGGAGCAAAGGAGCTCATGATGCAACCCCATGTGCCACACCCTGAAACTTGCTACCTAATCCTTAACGGAAAAATGGAGGCATTTGAAGAATTCTTAGAAAGAAACACCCCAGACAACAGCAACACAAGAAAGTAGAGAGAACCACCAAAGACAACTATGATAAAGTAGCAACAAAAACCATTAAGAGACTTTTTTTTTAAAATACACAAAATGATATGGGTGAAAACAAAAAGCAAAGAAAAGAGAAACAGGCCTGAACAATTCTCAATGAACCCTCACAAAAGCCTGCCTGCAGGGGAATCAATTCTTTTGTGTGACCCAATGAAGGACTAGAGGAGAGGTAGAAGGAATGTAAGATATAGCCAAATCGAGGCTAAGATCAATGATGGGGAAACAATGGCTATAGTCTCTCAGGACGAAGAGAACATATGGGAGAGTGGGTGAGGAGGCAGAGGGGGGAAAGAAATGGGGACCTCTTGTTTCAGTAGCAGGAGGGTACCACTGAAGAATGCTCCCATGGGAGAAGAAAGATAAAGAAAGGGAGATTGGAACCTTAACAGTGGAAGGGTTTGGTGCTTCAAAACCATGCGTCCTACCTCACCACGGCTCTTGGGGGCAAGTGACCTCCTGAAGAGCGGGCAGACCATGGAGCAGGCTTCATGGTCAATGGGAAAAAAGAGCTAGAAACAAAAATAAACTGCACAACCAGGGAAATACGAAGCTTCCTACCACAGGGCAAATAGGCACCCCAGCACCTGTAAGGCAATAACATAGAAACTAGAGGAAGGGATGAACAATGGGCACCTTAAGAGCTTTAATTACAGAAGAGACTAAAAAGTGTGAGGACCATGAATCAGAGACAAAAAGTCGAGAAAACGAGAAATGGAATACTATACAATGAAAAGAGCAAGAGGGGGCAGCTAGATGGCGCAGTGGATAGAGCACTAGCCCTGGATTCAGGAGTACCTGAGTTCAAATCCGGCCTCAGACACTTAACACTTACTAGCTGTGTGACCCTGGGCAAGTCACTTAACCCCAATTGCCCCTCAAAAAAAACAAAAAAACAAAAAGAAAAGAGCAAGAGAAAGAAAAGGGAACTGATAGTTAGTTCAGAAAGATATATTATATATAAACATAACTCATAACTTTCAATGGAAACAATCCAGTAAAAGTAAGAGGTGACAGATTGGATATAAAACCCAAACTCCACACTGTACTTACAAGAAATACAACTAGAAAACAGACATAAATAGAATGATGATTATCTGAACAGACGCAGAAAAAGCCTTTGACAAAATGCGACACTCATTTATGTGATCCAAATCCCAACCCTACAAAGTAGGAGAAAGGGGCCTTTTTAATATCCCTAAAACCATCTCTGTAAACCCCAAAGCAGGCATCATAAGAAATTAAAGGTGTAAAGATACATTCAAAAGGAGGCAGGACCATCCCTATAGTCACATGGTTAACACAGTTTGCTTAGAAATCCTTAACAAATCAGCTAAGATACTGAGACAATTAACATCTTCAGCAAAAGTTCAGGCTACAACCCTCAAAAGTTAACATTTCTATACGATAAAATCCAAGACACAGCGATTGAGAGGGAAAAGAATATTCAGTATTCATGGCTGGACCTGCCAATATAATAAAAATGACAAAATAAAATCAAAATTTATTCACACTTTTTTTTTTTTGGTGAGGCAATTGGGGTTAAGTGACTTGCCCAGGGTCACACAGCTAGTGTTAAGTGTCTGAGGCCGGATTTGAACTCGGGTCCTCCTGACTCCAGGGCCAGTGCTCTATCCACTGCGCCACCTAGCTGCCCCCGTTCACACTTTTAACACTGTATAGCATAAAAATCAAACTGTCAAAGACATAACTCATAGAACTTGATTAAATAACAAAATTCATTTGGAAAAAGAAAAGATAAAGAATATCAAGGAGAATGATGAAAAGAGATAGCAATGAAGGGGGAAGAGCAGTTACAGACCTCAAACTGTAATATAAAGTGGCACAGTCACTGACTCCATCTGGTATTGGTTAAAAAACAGAGAGGCTAAACAAGGGAAGAGACAGACAAGGGAGAATCATAAATAATGGGACTTAATAACCCAGCGTTCAATAAATTAGAAAACATGAATTATCTAGGAAAGAACTCCTCATTCAATAAAAAACATCTGGGACAACACTAAAGCAACCTGGCAGAAATCAGGATTAGATTAACACCTTATACCATATTCTGAAATAAGATCCATGAGCTTAAAATTAAAGACCATCATACTATTAAAAAATTGAGAAATATCCTACCTCTCAGAGATATGCATAGGAGTATGGGAAAAAATCTTTGTTATCAAATTTTTCTGTTAATTGCTTATATATGATGTCTTGTATGTTAATTTAATTCCCCAAGACCTAAGTGGTCAAAGAATATGAATAAACTTCTCAAAAGAATTACAAAATATTAACAACCACATAAAAATACTTCTATTGCTAATAATAATAGAACGTAAATCAAAACAACTCTGACATTTTACCTCACACTCTGCAACTTGGCAAACACAACAAAGATGAGACTAGGCAGATGCTGGAAGGGACTGTGAGAAGATGGGCATCTTGGTGCATTGCTGGTAGAACTTGGAAGCAGTACAACCATTCTGGAAAGGAATTTGGAATTAGAGAAATAAAGTGACCAAAATGCCCATCCTCTTTGACCCAGAAATTCTTTGATTAGGCTTATTCTTCTAAGGAAGCCCTTGATAAGGAGAAAGTCCCCATATACACCAAAATATTTTCAGTAATACTTTTTGTGATAGGTTAATTGCTATTGTGTAGGGAACGGCTAAACAAGTTGTGGTACCTAAATATAATGGAAGAGAAGCCAGGAAAAAGCTACACGAATTGATGGAAAATGAAAGAAGCCCAGCTAAGAGAGCAATATCTGTGATGACTCCAAAAGAAGCAGAACCATGAAAGAAAAGGTAGGGGGAGACATTCCCACCCCATCTCCTTTATAGAGCTCTGGGAGGTCCACAAGTATTTTCAGACCTTTCCCGTGTATAGTTATGTTGATTTTTTCATTTTCTGCCTTTAAAAGTACTATTTGGGGGCAGCTGGGTGGTGCAGTGGATAAAGCACGGGCCCTGGATTCAGGAGTACCTGAGTTCCAATCCAGCCTCAGACACTTGACACCTATTAGCTGTGTGACCCTGGGCAAGTCACTTAACCCCAATTGCCCTGCCCCCCCCCAAAGTACTATTTATTCAACTACAGTGACATAAAAAACTCTAATCACATAAGAACTAATTGTCCATTTCATCTTAGAACTGATGATAGAGACAGCAGGATATAGTTTAATATTGTGAGATTAAAATTGGATATTAGATCATAAATCTCCCCTACTTAACTTTTCCCTTAATTTATCTCCCAGACTAGTAAATGGAAGAAGCTTCTGGTTTTCTAGATAGAGCCTTTATTGTATATAGTCACAAGGTGATGTTGATTAGAAGGATAGGAAAATAGAAATACAATACAAATCGTCTTAAGTCTAGGCTTAGTCTATATTCCTTATAAAAACTCACCAAACCGAAAAGGCCACCTTTGGAGAGAGGGAGACCATCTGTGCCGCGCCGTCAGGAGTCCCGCCAAGCAGGCAAAAAGGCCTACTCTCGTTCTCTCCACCCCGGAAGTCAAAAACCTGGCAGGCAGTCTGACATGCGCAGCAGGCGGACTGTTCATCTCCTCCCCAAAAGGGTGGTCCTTGAAAAACTGGCGTCTTTCAGTTATCCTAACCGACTGTTAAAAACTTTCATATTTTACCACAATATGCACCCTAGATTTTTGGAGAATAGATTTCAGATGTTTCAGAGAAAGGAAGGATATATGTAAAGTGTTAGAAACTAAAATAGTACAAGAGAAATCATAGGATTGTAGCTTTTAGAGCTGAAAAGGACCTTGAAGGTCATCTCATTCAACCCCCTTACTTTATTCAGGAGGCCCAAAGAAGTCAACATCACAGAGAACTGGCAGAATGAGGATCTGAACCAGGTCTTCTGTTCTGCAAACACAGAAACTCTTCGCAGGGCTTCACACAAATTCCCTAAATTAGCCCAAGAGCAAGGCGAAGCTCTTAGTATTCAAAGGACTCAAATCTACCTCAAAATTTGTGATATTTAAACAATTCAGGAAGTAATTAACGCAAATTATTTTAAGTAGGAGGAAGAAACACTGGCACCCCAACATCAGCCCTAGGAGGGAGTCTCTGGGACTTTGTCCCAGCTTGAGAAAACAACAAACACTGCGAGGCTTGGACCCACACAAAGAGTTTTGTGAAGACAAAGATCAAACTCAACTGAGAAACAAGCAGGAAGGATTAGTCAGAAACAAAACAAGCTCTAACTCTGGAGGGTGGGTTAATGAAGGAGGGATTAAAGGAAACAAAAAGAGAAACCCTGTGATCAAGGTCTGGGTAAGGGGAAGAGAAGAGGGGGTGTTGGAGCAGAAGCACACTTGTTCTATCTCTTGCTAACTTCTTTGTAAAGGAGGAGGGAGTGGCATGCACAGTAAGATGAGTGGGATGGACCCCAGGCCTGTTGGGAAGAAGTGCACCTAAGGAGAAGCTACCAAGTTACAGTGATAGCGGTTAGCTCCAGCTGTTTAGATGGTAAGCTTAGTTATCTCTGTGCTACTGAAATACAAGTACTCAAAATATAAATTTAACAATCTTTAAAATTTGACATTTAAAAATAATCATTATTTCAAATGTTGCAACCTCAAAATTTCAGTGGCCTAGGGCAAAGCTCAGATTACCCTACCCTAGTTACAACTCTGCTTGTGAAACTGAGGTTTTTTATTTCTGAGAAACAGCGAATCCAGGATTCAAACCTCCTTCCTTGGAAGTCTTTTAGACCAGACTGCAACGATGGCTAGCATTACAAAGCTAACCAACTGGGCAGTCCTTCCTATCTGCCCTGAATTAGGAACGGCCATTTGCTTTTCCGTCTAATTACATAATTAATTTTTATGCTGTTATTTGTTTTCTTGATTACAGTCTATTTAGTCAGAATCAGCCTGATCTGGTAGAGGATCAAGATAAAATGACTTGGGCAGCTAGGTGTCGCAGTGGAATAGCACTGGTGCTGGATTCAGGAGGACGTGAGTTCAAATCTGGCCTCAGACTCTTGACACTTACTAGCTGTGTGACCCTGGGCAAGTCACTTAACCCCCACTGCCTCACCAAAAAAAAAAGAAAGAAAGAAAGAAAGAAATGTTTCTAATAAGATAAAATGACTGAGGAAATGCATCTGGCAAGAAAACAAAAACCTTTCTATTGTGAAAGGGCAGCTTTGCAGCCAGTAGGATGAAGCCTGGGTTCCCTCCCTCCCCCCACCCCAAGTCAATTCCACTTGCTTCTAGGTGTTTATTGTACAGAGTGATCCATTTGTTCAAACTTTTTCATTTAATTGCCATGGAAATTTAAAGATTTCATCTGAAAGGAAGGTTGAAGGAAACTCAGGAAGAGCTCTGATTACTGAAAACTGGAAAAAATTCATCTTGATTAAAGCACTTCCCCCATGAAAATGGGGCCCTCCTGAATTTCTGTGAGGGTTGATTACTGGGAGGGGAATGCAATAATGAACTGTACTTACTCAAGGATTTTCCAGGAATATTGGAGCAAAGGAGTGGAGACATCAAAAAAGCCCTTGAAAGCTGTAATTTCGTGGAATGTTGGCAAGAACCTACTCCAGTTCCTCTTGAAAATGAAGTGCCAAAATATGTGAACCACTCTGCAAGTCCACGATGTTGTAAGGAATGTCTGTCAGCTGTCATCACCAAAAAAGCTTTCAGCTTGAAAAAAAGAATTCAGAGTCTCATAGGAGATTGATTGTTAATTTTCAAAAATGCCTCTCCACCTATTCATCATTGTGGGATTCTGGTTCAATTTCTTTGCTTGAGTTAGTTATTTCACACTGAAGGACCAGGAGATGTATATTATATAAGAAACTACACACGCGTGCGCGCGCGCGCGCGCGCGCACACACACACACACACACGCGCGCGCGCATGTATAAATACCTCGGCTATTGTGTAAGTGATTTTCTATGAGGATAACTGTTTAAAAAGCCAACTGACAACTTCTCCACTGGAAAAGAGTAGCTATGGTGGAGTGAGGGTCAGCAACCTAGCAGGTACCTTGTGACCTCATTCTAATGTCATGAAATTTACCATCTAGGACTAAGCAGAACAACTCTGAAACTAACTACAAACATAACCTTTAAATATTTTTCCCTTTATATTATGAATTTAATCAATAAGAATAAAAAAAGAGATTGTGTATAAAACCAGAAACTTCTGTTATATTCAGGTTGCTTTTTAAATCACTTTCTTTTAACCACTCCATTCTTCAACCCTAAAAAACCAAAATTAGGTATCTATAGCTATAGTCAAGATGATCTACTCTGCAAGGAAAAAAGATGGACATTCAACAAAAGAGAGACTGAAGCTTTCTTCCAACAAAACAAGAACCAAAAGTAAAACCCAACAGATGAGAATGGAATTTTCAGGGGCAGCTAGGTGGCACAGTGGATAAAGCACCGGCCCTGGAGTCAGGAGGACCTGAGTTCAAATCTGACCTCAGACACTTAACACGTACTAGCTGTGTGACCCTAGGCAAGTCACTTAACCCCCATTGCCTCACCAAAAAAAGAGAATGGAATTTTTTTTGGTTTTGCAGGGCAGAGAGTTAAGTGACTTGCCTAGGGTCACACAGCTAGTTAAGTGTCAAGTGTCTGAGGCCGGATTTGAACTCAGTTCCTCCTGAATCCAAGGCCGGTGCTTTATCCACTGAGCCACCTAGCTGCCCCCAAGAATGGAATTTTCAACCTGCACATAAGAAAACAACAGAAACACACACGTGGTAAACATGTGCACCTATCACAAAAAGAGGAAGGAAAACAATTACACCTCTTTCAGAGGTTACTTTTAAAAAGATTGAAATGAGGTTTAAAAAAGGACAGAGGTATAGTTAATGAATCAGGCAGAACATAAACATTTCACTTAAAGAAACAATAGCAGAATTGAAGCACCCCAGACCTCTCTAGGCGAAGCAATGCATTTTGTGGGATGGAATTTCCCAGTGGGAGGGTACACAAACTGGGACAGAGGAATAGGTGATTGGGTTAAACAGTGAAGAAAGAAAGGGAGCTGCTAGAGAATAGGATAGACAGTGGAAGGTAGTGATTGAATCAGAGCCTGAAAAGGGGAGGGGGGCACAATGGGCAATGACAATTTCAGGATGAGTGGGGGGGGGGTTGATGCACTGAGAGCAGGAGGAAGAGCAGCATTGCCCAGCTTGAAAAGGCAGATCAATTTCCCAGAGGGCAGCTACTACTCACAAATTTTTGTTTGTTCCTTATTCTGGACAAGGAAGAGCAATGACAACAGGAGGGTGATGTCTTGACTTGGAGTGAGTTGGATTTAAGTGAGGCGGAGCTGTGCAGAGTCATCAGAGTCCAGTGGTAAGACATAGGTCAGGATGACTGGCAGTGACCATAGAGAACACTACAGAACTTATAAAACTAAAAGCTGGTTCTTTTCAAAAAATAACAGAATCAGTCAAGCTTTAGCCAACCTGACTGAAAGGAGAAAAATGGAATTAACAAAGAAAATACAAAACCACAAGCTTTTATTTACAAAAATATTATGACACCCCCTGCAAGGCTACTTCTCCAACTCCTACTCACATTGATGAATCAGGTTCTCAGAGTGTGGTTCCTTTAGGGTTCTAGGAGTGACCCTAAGAGGCTGGCTCCAAAGTTCCCACTGGTGTACTTCCCATTAAATATCAGTCACGGGTTCCTCTTGAGTGGGATATGGTGGACTTGAGTCAGTTCAGACTCTGAGGATGGGGTCTGGAATGTACCCAGCCCCCAGTCCCTGTTATTGTTATTGTTAGACCATTATGTCCACGTTTTGTCCCATTACCAATAACAGAATATTGTAGTAATCATGTATCTTGCTTTGCTGACACTGGTACCATCCTTCCCTTTAGGCTTGCATTCCAAAGACCCCAGTCCCTGTTATTGTTAGATCATTCTGTCCATACTCCATCCCGCTGCTAAAATACACCTCTCTCCCCCTTGCTCTGTGGTCAAATAGGAGAACCGTCTCCTGTTAGCACAAACCCACCCTGATACTACCTCTCCCTTCTTGCATCCCTAAGCCCTAGTTCCTGGTACCATCTCTCCCTTCTTCCCCCTTGTCCCCTCCTTACATAGGTGGAGTGGTTTCACCCTTTCCCCCTCCCCTTCTCCCAGCTCTCAGACATAGATGAGCATGCATCCATACCATGATCATGAGCTGAACACGAATACTGGGCGAGACAGGATTGGATGTTAGATTGTGAGCTCACCCTGTGCACGAGGGGACCACCCCCCTCAAAACTTCCATAAAAACCCAACTCATGAGCTCATTAGCACACTCCTCATCTCTTGCATAGGGTCACCTGTTCTCATAAGAATGAAATAAATCTGGCTCTGCTTGATTTGGTGGTCTTCTCAAATTATTTGAATAAACTGAGGCAATTTGTCACAAACACTCTCAAAGGAACAAGCATCTTATTAAAAAAAAACAGAATGAATGAATGAATAAATAAAAAACAATAGAATCAGTCAGCAAGAGACTTCAATTAGCTTTTAGAAAAGAATATTGACTAAGACAGCATAAAGCAGTTGCTACCAAATATCTCTCCTTCCCCCAAGCCTAGAGTGTACTCTCCCACAAATCTGCAGAATCTAGGGAAAGAGTAAGCTTAAATTTAGGATGTGCTAGTAGTAGGCACATGTGCAAAGAAGACATAACCAAGGTGTAAACACACAACTGCCAGTTGCAAGTCCTTTCTTGAGTCCATAACTGGCATTCTCTGTTGCAAAGGGTCACACCCCTTGAAGCTCTATCCATCTATGACCTCTTCTCTGGATGTGTACTGTCTTCTACTGGTCTGACCTCTCTGATAACATGGTCAGTGGTAGGTAGAGGGGGCTGAAGTCCTTTGGATTGGGAAACATTAAATTTCTCTATCAAAAGCTTCCAGAGGTATGGTTAGCTAATTAAGCCTCTTCCCTTCTGTACCTCAGGGTACAGACAATTTTGTTTACACATCCTGTCTACGGACTGATTCTGTAACTCAAAGATCTATCCCTAATAAAGGTATCAGTTGTAGAACATCTTGTTAGTTGGGGTGGAGGGGGAGTGGAACTCCACCTATGACAATATAAAGTCACCAAATCAAGAGAAAACCAAATAGAGATCTTTAGGAACAAAACATTTAGAACATCCAATGAAATAATTTTTAAAAGTTGGAATGGAGGGGGAATAGAATTTTCTAGATAACAAATTATCTTATAGAGAACTAACCATCAAAACTATTTGGCATTAGTTTTTTAAGAAGTAGATCAGTAGAAAAGACTACACAAGGAGCAATCAGACATAGTGCCATAACCCAATGTTTGATAAACCCCCAAACATAAACTACCTGGGGAAAACAGAAAGCAGTCTAACGGAAATTCGGTCTAAAACATTTTCCAACACAGTAAATCCAAAATGGATATGTAACTTAATTATTAGACATCCTACCACAAGAAAGTTAGAAGAAAAGCTGATGCTAGCGCCTGTTTAAACTATGGCTATGTGGTGAATTATGAAACAAAGAAGGGTAAGAAGCATTAACTAAAGACAAAACTGGAAATCTTGATTATATGAAATTGAAATACTTTTGCAGGAAAAAAATTAATAAACTAGGATAAGAAGGAAAGTAGCTGACTTGGGGAAAAAATCTTTGTATCAAATAATCCTGGTAAGGGTCTGATATCCAAGATATATAGGAACAGAAGAATGACAAACTCTTTAACAACCATATGAATCACAAGATCACGATATCAGAGTCAGAACTGAAAGGAACCTGAGTAGTCATGCAGGCAAACTCCTAACTCCACAGAGGAGGAAACTGAGGTCCAGGGGGGTTAAGTGACTTGCCCAGGGTCACACAGCCAATGTGCCTGGTTCAGCATCCAAACACATCTTCCTGGACAACCCCTAACCCTATCCCCCCATTAGAATGTGAGTTCCTTGAAGGCAGAAACTGTTTTGTCTTTCTTTGTATCCTCAACATGGCACTTGGCACACGGTACTTAATACTTATTGATTTGACTCTAAGTCCAAGGCTCTATCCACTATACCATATTGCCTCTCATGGCTCAAAATCACAATAAGAGAAATGCAAATCAAAACAGTTCTGTTCACTTCACTCCTGGTACAATGGCAAAGATGGGAATAGTCAATGTTGCAGGAGTTGTGGAAAGACTAGCACACAATGGGATTACGTGAACAGAGTAACTAGAATGTCCCTAGCCTTGGACAGAGATTGTACTGTGAGGGCAGTGATAAAAAAAGCACTGCATATACACCAAAACATGGGAAGATATCTGAAGTGATGCAGCAAAAGAAGCTCCACTAGGGAAATACCATACACATTGACAGGGCAACAATCAAAACGGAATTCTATGAAAAACATAAGAAGACAGTGAAAAACATTTCACTAAGTCCCAGAAGAGCACAGACTGCACAAAAATACCTCAGTAGAGCTCTAAAAATGTACCATAAGAAAACCAAAGAGAATCAGAAATTCCTTCATAGAGTTCAGTACTAAAACAAAAGCAACAGAAAGCTCCCATAATCCCGGGGAAGCCCTAAACAGAGAAAAGGCTGGGTAGGTAAAGGATGATCCCAGGGCCCTAGCCACATCAGGAGACCAGCATCCAGCACGAGGTGACCTAGGGGTAGGAGACAGATACAAAATAGAGTATTTGGGAAGGAAAGAATGGCAAGGAAAATTAATTCCTTAGGACAGGTAAACCTAAGCCAAGAACTGAACTCCCAGAAAATAAGAGTAGGCCAAACAGAAAATGATTCTGAAACAAAAAGAAATATTAAAGTAAAATAAAAAGCCTGAAAAAAGTAAACGTTTTCTAACTGACTTGAAAAACAGGACAAGGAGATATGATCTAAATCATACTATATGAAAATCACAACAATAACAACAGAAGTCTGAGTCCCATATTTCAAGAACTCATAAATGAAAACTGCCCAGGACTCTTAAAACCAAGGAGCAAAATAAAATATAGGAATAACATAGCAGTTGCCTCCTGAAAGGAGCCCCGGAATGAAAATTTCCAAGAACATCAAAGCCATAATGCCAAATTTCCAGGGCAAAGAAAAACACTGCAAACCACCAAAAAGAAACAGTTCAAGTGCCAAGGAGCCACAATCAGGATCACATGAGACCTAGCAGTTGGCAACATACAACAACAAAATGCTTGGCACATGATACTCCCCCAAGGCAAAATGTAAAGGCAAACAATCAAGAATACTGTCCAAGGAGGGAAAATAGAACATGAAATACAGAATTTCATAAAATGGAGACAGAGAGTATATGTAATGGCAGAGAAGGGGAAGTGTTTATGTGAGTTGGGGGGAGAGAGGAGATGGGGAGGGAGAGTGTGGGGGGGAGGGAGAGAAAGGAGAGAGAGAGAGGAGACAGAGAGGGAGAAAGAGGAAATTGGTAAAGAGAGTGTGTTTGTGTGTGTGTGTATTCGTGAGAGATAAGAAGAAGGTGGAGAAGTAGAGAAGGGACAGACAGGAAATTGGGAGGGACTGTGTTGGAGTGAGTGTGGGAAAGGAAGGGAGAGAAGAGTATATGTGAGTGTGTGTGAGAGAAAACAAGGGAGAAAGAGGGGACAGAAGATAGAGAATTTATAAGTGGAAGAGGCAGAGAAGGGGAGTATTTGTGTCTGTGAGTTGGGGGAAAAGAAGAGATGGAAAGAGAGGAGACTGGGAGAGAAGAAGAGAGAGTGTGGGGGTGGGAAGTAGAGAAGGAAGAAAAAGGAGATAGAGTGTTTATGTGTGAGTGGGGGGGAGAGATAGAAGGGAGAGGAGGAGATAGGAAAAGAAGGGGAAAGTGTGTGAGAGAGAAGAGTTAGGGAAAGGAGTGAGAGAAAGGAAAAGAGGAGAAAGAGCCTGTGTGTATATGTGAGATGGAGAGAAGGGAGACAGAGAGGGGAGATAGAGGGAGAAAGAGGAGAGAGGTAGAGAATCAAGAGAGGAGAGATAGGGAAAGAGGATGTATTTGAGTGGAGGAAGAAGTAGAGAAAGGAGGGGGAAGAGATAGAAAGGAGATGGAGATAGCGAGAGAGAGTATATTTGTGTGTGACAGAGAGGAAGGGGGAGATGAGGAGAGTTTATGTGGGGGGGGAGAGGAGATAGAGAGTACGAGTGTGTGAGTGTTAGAGAAGGGAAAAAGCATTTATGTGTGTGGGAGAGGTAGAGAAGGGAGAGAGGAGACAGAGGGAGAAAGGAGACTGGTAAAGAGAGTGAGTGGGAATGTTAGAGAAGAGGAAGGAGAAAGGGAAGAGGAAGAGAGATAGTGTTTATGTGTGACACTGTGTGAGATAAAAAGGGAGAGTATGTGTGAGTATGTTAGTGAAGGGGGGAAAGAGAACAGGAAGAGAGTAGAGAGGGAAAGGAGTTTATGTGTGTTGAGTAAGTGGAAGAGGTAGAGAAGAGATAGGGACAGAGGAGATGAGAAAGAGGGAGAGTATGTGTGTTTATGTGAGAGGGAGAGAAGGGGAAAGAGAGAGTGTGGGAGTTTACGAGAGAAGTAGAGAAGGGATAGAGGAGGTAGGGAGAGTGTATGTGAGAGTGGTAGAGAAGGGATAGAGGGGGTGGATAGGAGATAGGGAAAGAAGGGAGAGTGTGAGTGGGAATGTAAGAGATAGAGAGTGTATGTGTAGAAGTGGTAGAAAAGGGGAGTGTTTGTGTGTGTGAGTTGAGGGGAAAGAGGAGATTGGGAGAGAAAGAGGAGAGAAGGGGAATGTGTATGTGTGGGAGTGGTATAGAATGGAAAGAGGGAGAAAGACGAGATTGGTGAAGAAAGTGAGTTTCTGTGAGTGTGTGAGACAGAGAATATGGGGAGAGTGTTTATGTGTTTGAGAGATAGAAGGGGAGGGGAGGAGATAGGGAAAGTAGGGAAAAGGAGAAAGGAGGAGAGAGTAGGGGGACTGGTAGAGAAGCGAGAGTGTGTGTGAGTGCAAAGGGCGTGGAGATGGAAAGGGAGAAAAGGGAGAGAAGAGATAGGGAGAGGGAGAAAGAGGAGAGAAAGTGTGTTAGTGAGCAGGAATGTTAGACAAAGGGAGAGAAGAGATAAGAGAGTGTATGTGTGGGAGTGCCAAAGAAGGGGGAGAGTTTGTGTGTGTGAGTTGGGGGAGGTAAAAAAGGGAGAGATAGGAGAGAGGAGATGGGGAGAGTGTGAGAGAGAGAGGAGAGGAGATAGGGAGAAAGAGTGTTTGTATGTGAGTGTGTAAGTGGGAGAGTTAGAGAATGTTTAAGTGTGAGTGTGTAAGAGAGAAAATTGAGTATGGGGGGTAGAAAAGGGAGAGGTAGAGAGAGTGGGGGGATTGAGAAAGAGGAGGTAGGGAAAGAAGGAAGAGAAGATATTGAGAGTATGTGTGGGAGTGGTAAAGAAGGTGGAGTGTGTGTGAGTTGGGGGAGAGGAGGAGATAGGGAGAGAAAAAGAGAGAGGCTGAGAAAGGAGAGAGAGTATGGGGGAGGTAGAGAAGGGAAAAGAAAAGAGAGGTAGAGAAGGGAGAGAGTGTTTAGGTGTGAGAGAGAAGGCAGAGTGGAGAGATGGGGGAGACTGTGTGTGTGTGTGTGTGTGTGTGTGTGTGTGAGAGAGAGAGAGAGAGAGAGAGAGAGAGAGAGAGAGAGAGAGAGAGAGAGAGAGAGAGAGAACAGGGGGAGGAGGAAATAGAGGAGATGTAGTTAGAGAGGTGTGGACAGTGTGTATTTGTGTGAATGGGAGTGTTAGAGAAGGGGAGAGGAGATAGGGAAAGGAGGGAGAGAGGAGACAGTGTGTGTGAGATATAAGACATTAAAGGGATATTGAAGGAGAGAAGATACGGAGAGGAAGAGATATAGATAGTGTGTGTCTGTGTGTAAGTCGGAGAGTTAGAGAACGGAAAGGAGAAATAGTGTGTATGTGTGTGAGTGTATGAGAGGAAGAGAAGGGAGATTGAGGGGAAGAGAGGAGATAGAGAGGTGGAGAGAGAAAGAAGGGAAAGAAGACAGAGTGTATGCTGTGGGAGTAGAAGAGAAGGGGGAATGTTTGTGTGTGTGAGTTGAGGGGTAAGAGGAGATAGAGAGAGGTAGAGAAAGGAGATAGAGATAGTATTTATGTGTGGGTGAGAGTAGATAGACTAGAGAGATAGGGACAGAGAGTGTGTGAGTGGGGGACAAAAGAAGTAGAAATGGGAGAGAGGAGATGTAGATAGAGTATGTGTGAAAGAGATAAGGGAGAGAAGAGAAAGAGTGTATGTGTGGAAGTGGTAGAGAAGGGGAGTGTTTGTCTATGAATGGGAGTGTTAAAGAAGGGGAAGGGAGAAAGGGGAGAATGAGAGAGATAGTATAGGAGAGGAGGAGATAGGGAAAGGACTGAGAGAAAGGAAGAGAGGAGATAGAGTGTTTGTATGAGAGAGGTAGAGAAGGGAGATAAAGGGGGAAAGATGAGATAGAAAGGGACAATGGGGGGAAGAGGAGATAGGGAAAGAAGGGGGAGAAAGTGTTTGTATGTGAATGTGTGTGTGAATGGGGGGAGAGGAAGAGAAGAATTAGTGTCTGTGTGGAAGTGGTAGACAAGGGGGAGTATTTGTGTGAGTGTGTGAGTTGGGGAGAAGAAAAGAGGTAGAGAAGGGCAAGAGTATTTAGGTGTGAGAGGAGAGATGTAGAAGAAGAGAGATGGGGGAGAGAGGGAGGGAGAGAGAGAGTGTGTGGGGGGTGGGGGAAGAAGAAGCAGAGAATGGAAAGAGGAGATAGAGAGGAAGAAAGAGTGTTTATGTGTGACTGTGTCTAAGAGAAAAAGGGAGAGAGGGAGAAAGAGGACAGAGTGTTTGAGTGGGAGTGTTAAACAAAGGGGAGAGAAAATATAGAGACTGTGTGGGAGTGGTAGGGAATGGAGAGTTTTTGTGTGTGTAACTTGGGGGAAAGAGACAGAAAGAGAAGAGATTGGGAGAGAAAGAGAGAGGTTGGGGGAGGTAGAGAAAGTTGAGAAAGGAGAGATCAGAGAAAGAGTGTTTATATGTGCGTGGACAGGAGATAGTGTACGGAGGAGATAGGGACTACATGGAGAGAGAGATAGTGTGTATGTGAGTGGGGGGGAGGGAGAAGTAGAGAAGGGAGAGAAAAGGGGGAGAGAGAGAGTGTGTATGTATGTGTGAGAGTGAGGGAAGAAAGAGAGAAGAGATAGAGAGGGACAAAGAGGAGATTTGTAAAAAGAGTGTGTTTTGTGTGAGAGCTAGAGAGGAAGATGGTGGAGAGGTAGAGGAAGAAGAGAGGAGATAGGGAAAGAAGGGAGAGAGGAGATTGTGTGAGTGGTAGAGAAGGGAGTTAGAGTGTGTGTGAGAGAGGAGATGGGAGACAGAAAGAAGGGGGAAGGGACAGAAATAGAGGGAAAGGAAAGAGGGGAGATAGAGGAGATAGAGGGAGAGGAGGGTGTGTGGGTGGTGGGGTGCTAGAGAAGGAGGGGACATCTAGCAGAAAGGATCCTTACCTTATGAAGGGTTCAGAAATAGCTGTCAAGTGCCAGGTCTGTTGCTCACGCTCCATTTCTGGGTCGCAGATCCAGGGCTGAGTGAGGAGGGGTTGCAGGCTTTGGGTTGTGGCCTGAAGAGGAAGTTCAGAAGCAGCAGCAGCAGCATCTGTGTGGCTCTGATGCTGTGAGTGTAGTGGGGTCTTGGTTCCAGTCTGAAGCCTGTGGAGTAATGACCAGGAGAGGAACCTCAGACCAGAGGGCCAGTGCTCAGACTTTGCCATGTGTCAGGTCACCATGGGGGAAGTAAAAACTTGTGGGGCCCCCATATGAGCTGTCCTTGAGATCCTGGAATAACCCAACACGCTGAACTCCAAGAAAGTAGTAGAATGACCCCAGAGGACACAAGCTCAGCCCTAACATACAACACCAAGTTAGAAAATAGGTTACAAGAATGAGCAAATGAAAACAATGCCACCACAACAACTATTCCAGTGATAGGAAAGGAGAGAAGGACTCTAAAACATTCACATTGAAAAAGCATCCAAAAGGAAAACAGTTTATAACCAAACAAGAGATAGGGTATATTATAAAATGCAAAATGAATTATTTTGATTACATTAAATTAAAAAATTTTTGTACAAACAGAAGCAATGCATCCAAAATTAGAAGGGAGGCAGAAAGCTGGGAAACAATTTTTGTGGCCAGTACTTCTGATAAAGGCCTCATTTCTAAAATATATAGGGAACTAAATCAAATTTTTAAGAATCCAAGTCATGGGGCAGCTAGGTGGCACAGTGGATGGAGCACCAGCTCTGGAGTCAGGAGGACCTGAGTTCAAATCTGTTCTTAGACACTTAACACTTAGTGGCTGTGTGACCCTGGGCAAGTCACTTAACCCTAATTGCCTCACAAAAAAAAAAAAAAAAGAATCCAAGTCATTCCCCAATTGAGAAATGGTCAAAGGATATGAACAGGCAGTTTTCTGATGAAGAAACCAAAGCTATCTATTCCCATATGAAAAAATGCTCTAAATCTCTAATGATTAGAGAGATGCAAATTAAAACAACTCTGAGGTACCACCTGACACCTATCAGATTGGCTAAAATGACAAAAAAGGAAAATAATAAATGTTGGAGAGGCTGTGGAAAAATTGGAACACTAATCCATTGTTGGTGGAGCTGTGAGCTGATCCAACCATTCTGGAGAGCAATTTGGAATTATGCCCAAAGGGTGATAAAGCTGTGCATACCCTTTGACCCAGCAATACCACTTTTGGGTCTTTTTCCCAAAGAAATCATGGAAAGGGGAAAGGGACCCACATGTACAAAAATATTTATAGCTGCTCTTTACGTGGTAGCAAGGAATTGGAAGTTGAGGGGGTGCCCATCAATTGGGGAATGGCTGGACAAGTTGTGGTATATGAATACAATGGAATACTATTGTGCTGTAAGAAATGATGAGCAGGAGTAGTTCAGAGAAACCTGGAGGGTCTTGTGTGGGCTGATGATGAGTGAGATGAGCAGAACCAGAAGAACATTGTACACAGTATCATCAACACTGAGTGTTGACCTACTGTGATGGACTATATTCTTCTCACCAATGCAATGATACAGAAGAGTTCCAGGGAACTCATGATAGAAGAGGATCTCCAAATCCAAGGGAAAAAAAGAACTGTGGAGTATAGATGCTGAATGAAACATACTATTTGTTTTTGGTGCTGATGTTTTTCTATTTTGAGGTTTTTCGTCATTGCTCTGATTTTTCTCTTATAACAGGACTAATGCAGAAATATGTTTAATGTGTGTGTGTGTAAAATCTATATCAGATTACCTGCAGTCCAGGGGAGGAGGGAGGGAGGGGAGAGAGGGAGAAAAATCTGAAATTGGAAAGCTTGTATAAACAAAAGTTGAGAACTATCTTTACATGTAACGGGAAAAAAATAAAATACTTTATTAATTAAAAAACAAAAGAAAATTTAAAAAAAAGAAAAAGAAAAGAAAAAGCATCCAAGGGGCAGCTAGGTGGCACACTGGATAGAGCACCAGTCCTGGATTCAGGAGGACCTGAGTTCAAATCTGACCTCAGACACCTGACACTTACTAGCTGTGTGACCCTGGGCAAGTCACATAACCCCAATTGACACACACACACACACACACAAAAGCACCCAGGAAAATGCAGCTTGGACACTACTAGTCTAACTAGAATTCCTACGAAAATGCTAGAAGACAAATTTGGGGGAAAAACCTCCTCAATTCTGAGAATGGACCTAATATAAGTTAATGACTCTGAGGTATCAAGAAATATTCAAATAGGGGGCAGCTAGGTGGCGTACTGGAGAACACCGGCCTTGGATTCAGGAGGACCTGAGTTCAAATTCAACCTC
Organism: Dromiciops gliroides; assembly: GCF_019393635.1. Classification (NCBI taxonomy): domain Eukaryota; kingdom Metazoa; phylum Chordata; class Mammalia; order Microbiotheria; family Microbiotheriidae; genus Dromiciops; species Dromiciops gliroides. The sequence goes on along the minus strand of NC_057867.1, from coordinate 80,014,339 downwards.
AGACACTTGACACTTACTGTGTGACCCTGGGCAAGTCACTTAACCCTCACTGCCCTGCCCCCCCCCAAAAGAAATATTCAAATAAAGTCAAAAGTCTGAAAAAAATGTAAGTTGTCTCATAGGATAAACAAATGACCTAGAAAACAGGCTGAGGAGAGAAAAGTTTAATATTATTAGACTACTTGAAAGCCAAGACCAAATAAAAGCCTTTACTCCAATCATATTTCAAGAAATCACAGGGGAAAAACCCTGATCACATCTCCTAAAAGCAGAGAAGAAAGTAGAAATAGAATCCACCATTTACTTCCTGAATGAAACCTTGAAATACAAACTCTGAGGAATGTAGCAAAACCCCAAAGTTTATAGGGCAAAGAGAAAATACTCTAAGTACCTAGAAAGAAAAAATCAGGTGCTGAGGATCCATAGTCACCATCACATACCATTTAGCGACCATCACTATAAAGAATTGGAGAGCCTGATGGTATTCCAGAATGTGAAAAAAAAAATCAATGCTTACAGCCGAGAATAACTTACCTAGAAAACCAGAATAATCCTACAGAGGAAAAAATTAGACAGAAATGGAGGACTTCCAAGCATTCCCAATGAGAGGACCAAAGCTGCATAGGACCTTTGAAGGGCAACCAAAGGTATCAAGAGAAACACGAATGAAAAATCAAAAGAGACTAAACAAGAAGGTCATTTGACCTTCATCCTTACCTGGACAGATGATACATATGACCCCTCTGAACTCTATCAGGGGTCACAGGAGGAGTTTAACTAGACAAAAGGTCTGGGAGTAGTTTTTTATGCCTTGATGATGTCAAAAGAAGAATAGAAAGGGAAGAACAGATCTAGAATACCCTGGGGAAAAGGATGGAGAAGAAGGTTATGGGAAATTATAATCAGGGTGGACAAGTAGAAGTTTATACAAACAAGGAGGAAGGGGCTGGGAGAGCATCTGACCAGAATCTGACTGTCATCTGAACTGGTTACTGGAGGGAAAGGGGGGGAAAGGCAAAGTAAGAGGGAGAGTTAATTAAAGAAGGGATGAGTAGAACGCTAAGCAAAACAAACTTTTAAAATGTAAAAAAAAATATTTACAACTCTTTTTGCAGAGCACAGAATTAGAAACTGAGGAGGTGCCCATCAACTGGAGAATGGATAGACAAGTTGTGGCATATAGATAGAATGAAATACCACAGCGCTGTAAGAAATGATGAAAGGAATGATTTCAGAGAAACAGGCAAAGACTTGTATGAACTGATGGAGAGTGAAGTGAGCACAACCAGGAAAACACTTTATACTGACAATACTATGAAGTCAAACAACTCCAAAAGATTCTGCAGCTGTTACCATCTGATCACCTTAATGACCAACCACTATTTCAGAGCACTAGGGATCAAGAGGTGAAGGATTCAGAGTACCCAATGAGACATTTTTCTCATATGTCCAACAAGATTTGTTTTGTCTGACTACACATTTGCAACATGGGTTTTGCTTTTCTTTCTTAATTTGTCTGTGTGGAGGAGGGGAGTGATGGTGAGAGAGAAGGCAGATTTTTGCTAATTGTATAAAAGTAAAATTTAATGTAAAATGAAGACAGGATGCTTTAGTGATGCTTATAGTTAGGCATTAAATTGCAAAAAATAAATAAATCCCTCCAAAAAATTAAAATATGTTAAATCTAGGTAAACTAAATCCAGAGCATTCCTCTCCTATTTAACAATCCTATCAAAAAAGAAATGAGGTTAGTCTGGCATGACCTATTCTAGATGCTGGCTGTAATCACTATTTCCATTCCTAGATGTTCACCAACCATCTCTTAATTTTCCACTAAAGTTATCATAGATGAAAACATAAAAGAGCATGTAGGTAATAAATCAGAACAGCAACTGTGGTAGGGTAACAAACTAACAATGAAAAGGTTTACTTAGGAATCTTCAGGGCCTTACACCATAATAGTTCACCTCTGATAAAGCCCTAGGGAGTTGACATCTCAGCACCCATTTAACTAATATATGTCTCTACATCATGTCCTTGCTAAGGTCCACCAAAAATATCAGTACATCCAATATAAAGTTTTCTTTGAGGTAATATATGCAAAGCATTTTGTGAACCTTAAAGTGCTGTGGAAATGTTAGCTGCTGTTATATTATTGTTATTGTTGTCGTTATCATTATTCTCTTTGACACACACGGTGAGAAACGAGAACAATGATATTCTCTAGCATTTAAGGGCTTTCTGTTGTTGAAGAAAAGGTAGCAGATTTCTATAGATTTATACAATCCTAGATTGCTTTACTAGAGACACACTTGAAGAGGAGGGGGTATAACTGGAGATGGCCTTGTCAGATTTTCTGTTGGACTTGCTTTGTGAATTTGTGCAGGTCCTTTCAAATCCCAAGAAGCACTGGACTTGTGGGCATTATACAGCCAATGAAGGCACAGTCAGTTCTAAACTAGGATGCTGGGTGTGATCTTTCATGGATATTTACATATCCCTCAGCCTCAGTTTCCCTAACATTCAATCATATACTACAAGCATATAATTGTTTTAGATGTTTTCCAATTACATTTTGTTTTTTAAAGGTTTTGGATTTTATGGCCACTGAAAGCCTTGTCTGAATTTGTGTTGCATCTGCTTTGGGAATTCACATACATCCCACTAAATCCATTATCTTCAGTTTCCCTAAAGTAGCCCTGAACATGTTTGGATTATAGAGCCAATGAAGGCACAGTCAGTTCTACAACTATGATCCAGTTAGTGATACATGGATCTGTATATATACCCCAGCCTTATTTTCCCTAATATTCACTAACAATACATGTAATCTAAGCCTAGAATCCTTTTGATGAACTCAGACTATAACCTTGGGTTGCTTAGGTGTCAGTTTCCCTTCCAGTCCTAATTGGCTTTTGCATGATTTTAAATTTGATTTTATTTTCTAAAACAAAATAGTCAGTTGTACAACTAGGACCCTTTTGATAATATCACATGTATCTTTATACATGCCTCAGCCTCAGTTTCCCTGATATTCACTATTAGGGCCTATACTCTACGCCTAGAAAGATTTAGAAAATTTCACTCAAGGCCCTTGTGTTCCTTAGGTCTCAGTTTCCCAACCAGTTAGATTAGGGTGTTAGATGATTTAAATTTTATTTTATTTTTTAAATGTTTTGGATTCTATGGCCAAGGAAGGCCTTGTCACATTTTGGGTTGCATCTGCTTTGTGAATTCACACAGGTCCCTTTAAATCTCTAAATCTCAATTTCCCTAAAGAAGCACTGAACTTGCAGGGATCATACAGCCAATGAAGGCACAGTCAGTTCTACAACTATGATGCTTGGAGTGGTCACATTCATCTTTATATATCCCACAGCCTCATTTTCCCTAATATTCACTAACAATACATATAATCTAAGCTTAGAGTCCTTTTGATGAATTCAGACTAGCACCTTGGGCTCCTTAGGTGTCAGCTTCCCTTCCAGTCTTAATTGGTTTTTGCTTGATTTTCAATTTGATTTTATTTTCTAAACATTTGGATCCTATAGCAACTGAGGGCATTGTCAGATTTTGTTAGGCCTGCCTGCTTTGTGAATTCACACAGGTCCCTTTAAATCCCTATTTATCAGTTTCCTTAAAGAAGCATTGGAGCTGCTTGGGTTCTACAACCTGGACACTTTTAGGGATGCCACATGGCTCTTTATATATCAGTCAGCCTCATTTTCCCCGACATGCACTAATAGGACATGTACTCTAATCCTAGAACACTTTAGATAAATTCACACCTGGCCTTCATGTTCCTTAGCTCTCAGTTTCTCATCTAGTTCTATTAGAGTCATGGAGGATTTGAAATTATATATTTTTTTAAGTTTTGGGTTTTATGGACACTGAAGGCATTGTCAGATTCTATATTAGACCTGCTTCCTCAATTCACCCAGGTCCCTTTAAATCCCTAATCCTCAGATCTTTACTCAAGTACTGGGGATGCTTCTATTCTAAAGCCACTGAAGGGCCAGTCAGTTTTACTACTTGCACCATGTTAGTGATGTCATGTTTGGTCTCACCATCCCCCTCAACCTTATTTTCCCCAGTGTTTCCTAGTAGTTTTCTGCTGAAAAGGCAGGAGGTGCTAGAGAATAAGATCAGAAGGAAGAGGAAGATACAGCCCTTGACCTCAACAAATTCTTTTTTTTTTTGGGCAGGGCAATGAGGGTTAAGTTACTTGCCCAGGGTTACACAGCTAGTTAAGTGTCAAGTATCTGAGGCTGGATTTGAACTCAAGTCCTCCTGAATCCAAGGCCAGTGCTTTATACACTGCGCCACCTAGCTGCCCCTCAACAAAGTCTTTCAAGGTGTTTGCAAGCACATGGAAAACTGCAATGTGGCCTCCTCCAGAACACTGGTTCTTGGCTGTCTGCCAAGAGCATCCAATCAATGTGACTCCTGTAAGAGGGCACTTAGCTGAAGGGAACTTTTCCATAATGACTGAAATGCTCCACAAATTTCTGAGCTTCCTGAATCTTACCTGTGCTCTTGGAACCCCAGGCCAGAAATCTATCCCCAAGGTGACTGGATCCTCAGAACACAGGGAGATCCTTCATTTCCACTGCAGGCACTCCACTCACTCCTGCTGCAGCCACCCTTGGACAAAGGAAGAAGGCATGAAAGGAGTCATTGAAGATGCACCAAGAACATTCACGTGTGGCAATGTGTCAATGGATTTGGATTTTAAGGCTACCACCTGGTCTCTCAATCAGGCCTTCTGCATTTGCTTAATGACAGTTACTACGTGAATCTGCCACCATGAAACATGAGGGTGTTAAGGGTGTAAGGAAGTATCTACAAGTGCCTATTTGGGCAGGATTCCCCTTCTTTTCTTGCCCTGTCCTGGCAAGTGTAAAGGGGAGAAAACCAGCTGCTGATCATGCCAGTGCTGGGTATGTTGGGCCACTGTTGTCCTGCCAGCCAGGGGCACAGGCAGCTTTGCTCCTGAGGCAGGGGTTCAATGTGCCTCCTAGACCACAGCAGAGCTCCTTGCTTGGGTCTCAGCTGTTTTGGCTTTTTGGTAGAACAGTCCAAAATCATACATCCGAGACTGAGGGTCATTTTGTGATTTGTCACTACTGTCTATATTTAAAATTTGTCGGAATCCAAAGAGCCAAGAATTGGAGAGTTGTTTTTTTTTTTGGAGAGGCAGTTGGGGTTAAGTGACTTGCCCAGGGTCACACAGCTAGCGTCAAGTGTCCGAGGCTGGATTTGAACTCAGGTCCTCCTGACTCCAGGGCCAGTGCTCTATCCACTGAGCCACCTAGCTGCCCCCGAGTCTATCTTTTTTACTCTCCATCAGGGCCAACTATTTTTCATTTCTGGAGAGCAGGGAAAGGACCTACTGGGAGATTTAGTGCTTTTGGTCTGAAGGAGCCCAGCCCTCATCTTTTAACAGCATGAGTTCCTACGGTGATTTTCTGTCTGTGATTCTGGGCAGAAAAGGTCAGTTTAAACGATAGAGGAATAAAGGGGGCCCAAGCAGTTAGAACTAGATTACCCAAGGAACCCCCTTAGAAAGGCTTCTTAGGGAATGGGCTCAAGGTCCTTTCCCTGTCCCAGCAGGAAGTTTTTGGTTTTTTTTTAAAGCAGCTTAACAGAGAAAGTCTGTTGGGGGGGGGGGCAAACTTCTCTCCTTTCCCTGAGGAAGGGGCCCTTGGGGGCTTCCTCAGGGTCCTCGGAACGGTCCCAGACTGGCCACTGGTCCTAGGGAACAGCTGCCAAGGCGCGGGGCCTCGCTGTGGGGAGTGCGTGGACTGAGGGGAAGCCCAGCGCCCCCTGCCCCTCCCCCCGCGGGCCCTGGCAACGGGCCTCAGCTGCCCGCCCCCCCCCCCCCCCGGCTTCTTGTTCCCACTCCCCTGGCTCAAGGTTCCTTTCCTCAGCTTCCCTCCCTCCCCACCCCACCCCCGCTTTGGCCCGTGTCTTTCCCACCACAGGCCCCTTTAACTGCTCTGCCCTGGGGGGCTTCTCGCCCCCCCTTCCCTCTTCCCTCTTCCCTCTTTCCCCTCCTCCTCCTCCTCCTCGGTCCGGGCCCCTCTCCACGGGCTGCTTCGCCGCCTCCTCACGCTGCCCGGCGGCAGCGGCGGCTGCGGGGCTCCCGGAGGCACAGGGCCGCCCCTTCCTTCAGCAGCCTCCGTCTCCCTCACGGGCCGCGCTGGGGCTCGACCGCTGCTCCTAAGGTGACCATACCTGTTCCCCCTCCTGCTGCTGCTGCCGCCACCCTAAGAGAGAACTTCGTCGCCTCAGCCCAGCCCGACCCTCCCCCTGCTGTAATTCGGCTGCAGGTGCGAGATCCCTGCGCCTACACAAGCGCACGCGCACGCGCCCTCCCTGCTTGCCCCTCCCATGCGCACGCGCCCTCCCTGCTTGCCCCTCCCATGCGCACGCGCCCTCCCTGCTTGCCCCTCCCATGCGCAAGCGCCCTCGACGTTTGCCCCTCCCATGCGCACGCGCCCTCCCTGCTTGCCCCTCCCATGCGCACGCGCCCTCGATGCGTGCCCCCCATGCGCATGCGCCCTCTGTGCTTGCTCCGTCCCGCGCACACACCTTTGCTTAAAAGCCCTCTAGTGAGGTTGGGCACCTATGACTTCCCCAAAGAAGTTCTTGGTACTATGGAATAGCCTGGATTGTTAGAAAGGTTTTCCCTTCTAACCAAAAATGGCCCCTGTAAAACTTGCTATCATACCTAGGATTGATCATTCTTTCGTCGCATAGCAAGGACACTAGGCACTTCATTATCCTGTCTATCCTCTTCCTGATTTGCTATGGTTGTGCAACTGTGGTCTGATTAGTGCTGACCGCAGTGGGCTCTTTAATCCTGGACTCTGTTGTGTTCAGTCATTTGTCAGTCGTGTCCAACTCTTTGTATCCCCTTTTGGGGTTTTCTGGGCAAGGATACTGAAGTTTGGGGGGGGGACTTGTAACCTGGTTCGGGGGGGCCTAGCTCACCCAAAGAATTGGAGGCTCCTCACAAATCTTGTAAAATAAAAAAGAGATTTATTAGGAGAGAGGGATATATAGCTGGGATACAGAGCACCATGGTGACTGTCCCACTAGAGTAAGAGAAGACATGGTCTTTGGTATCTTTGCAAAACAAAGGGGAGGGAAGGGCATTACAAAGAACTGGGAGGGAAATGCAACCACAGGGAGGCGACTTGGGAATAATGGGGCATGGGTAAAATGATATGCAGCACCCATCCATAGCTTATATATCATTTTGAAGACCTTGATATTGCTTATCAGCATACCAGGGTAGTGTTCTGTCACACTTCATACCTGAGGTGGGAGCTGTTTTTCCCTTGGCTTGTGGATTGGGATCCTTACCACATTCCCACTCCCTCCTCATTTCTGGGGAGAAAGGGGCAAAGGTCCATCTTCTGTAACTTCTTCAAGGCTGAAAAATGGGATGTAGAGAAAATCCCACTAAAACCTTCCATCTCCTTTTCTGGATTCTCATTCAGACCATGCCCTCTAACGATAGATGTCCCTCAGGGTTCTCTCTTGGTGCCTCTTCTCTTCCCCCTCAAGAGTACTTCACTTGGTAATCTTATCAGTTCCCACTCATCTAATTACCATCTGCTGACACTTCTCATATCTTCATTGGGAACATCCTGGGTAGAAGAGATGTTGAGGAGGAAGGGGAAGAAACTTCAGGATACTTGATGCTAGACAAATCTCTCCTTCAGTCTCCAAGCTAGAATTATAGCTACCTGCCAGACATAATAGTAATAAATAAAAATTATGAGTCAGTAAAAAAAAATACAGCAATCTTCCCTCTGAGTCCATTAGTTCCCTATTTGGAGGTGGACGGAATGTTTCTTCATGAAGCTTTTGGAATTGTGGTGGATCATTGTATTGATTAGAGTTACTAAATTTTTCATAGTTGATTTTAATTATAATATTTCTGTTACTGTATACATTGTTCTGGTTCTGTTCACTTCATTCTGCATCAGTTCATATATTTCCTTTTAGGTTTTTATGAAACCATCTCCTTCCTCATTTCTTATAGCACCATGGTATTCCATCCCGTTCATATACCATAGCTAGTTCAGGCATTCCTCAATTGATGGGCATCCTGTTGATTTCCAATTCTTTGCCACCACAAAAAGAGTTGTTATAAACATTTTCTGAACACATGGCCACTTTTCCTTTTTTTCTTTGATGTCACTGAGGTATAGACCTAGAAACAGTATTTCTGGGTCAAAGGGTATGTTTGCACAGATTTATAGTCCTTTGGGTATAGCTGCAAATTGTTCTTCAGAATGGTTGGACTAGTTCACAACTCTACCAACAGTGCTTTAGTATACCTACTTTTTCACATCCCTTCCAGAATTTGTCATTTTTCTTTTCTGTCATCTTAGCCAAACTGAAGGATGTGAGGTGGGATCCCTGCTCTCAGTAGACCCTCTTTGTCCATCTTCACCACTTCTGTCTTTTAAGGTTCAATTCAAATGCTACATACTCTATGATACCCATATAACCTTCCCACCTGAGCCTTAACATAATACTTTGTACCTTTTTAATGTACTTATTGACTAATCAATTGATTGACTATCTACTATGTGCCAGGATCTGGAGATAAAAACACAACATATTATGTAATAGTGTGTATTATAGTTAAATGTTTGGATTTTGTTGTTATTGTGTAGAAATGCTATAGATTTTTGAGGGTTTATTTTGTAGCCTGCAACTTTGCTGAAGCTATTAATTGTTTCAGTTAGTATCTTCACAGATTCCCTGGGGTTTTCTAAGTAAACCATCAGATCATCAGCAAAAGGGATAGTTTTAGCTCTGCTTTATCTTTCTTTATTCTTTTAATTAATTTCCCTTGTCTTATTCCTATTATTAGCATTTCCAGAACTATATCAAATAATAGTGGGGAGAGTGTGCATTCTTGTTGCATTCCTATATTTATTGGAAAAGGTTCTGGCATACCCTGCATTACAGATAATGCTTGCTTTGGGTTATAGATGATTTTTAATGATATTTTAGAAATCCCTCTATATCTATATTTTGTAGAGTTTTTTCACTAAACAGTGCTTTCTTTCTGATTGCTTGTACTGTTTTTTTCCTTGACCTGGGGGCTCCAAATTTTGGCTATAATATTCTTCATAGTTTTCATTATGGGTTCTCTTTCAGAAGGTGACAGGTAGATTCTTTCACTTTCTAGCTTTCCCTTTGGTTCTAAGATATCAAGGCAGTTTTCTTTTATGATTTCTTGAATATGATATTTAAACTCTTCTTGTTTTGGCTCATGGCTTTCAAATAGTCTGATGATTCTTAAATAATCTCTCCTCCATCTGTTTTCTAGTTCAGTTGTTTTTCCTATGAGATATTTCACATTTTCTTCGATTTTTCAGATTTTTTACTTTGTTTTTATTACTTCTTGGTATCTCATGGAATCATTAGCTTCCATTTGGCCAATGCTAATTTTCAAAGTATTATTATTTTCTTCAATAAGATTTTGTACTTCATTTTCCAAGCTGTTAATTCTCTCTTAATATCTTTCTTACTTACAGTTTGCCTCTCTTCCCATTTTTCCCTCCGTTACTTTCATTCGGTTTTCAAAATCAGTTTAATTCTTCTCTTAAATCCCTGTTCTAATTCTTCTAGGAACTTTTGTTGGGCTTGTATCCAAGGTGCATTTTTGGAAGCTTTGCTTGTGAATGTTTTCAAATCATTCTCGCCTCTGTTTTAGCTTGGGCTTTCTTCTGCATCATGACTATTACAATCTTCTAATGGATCGACTTCCACACATAAGATGTGTGCTGCCCATGTAAAATTTAGATTTGTATTGGAATGTCGAAGTTTAGCTCATGGGGAGGCACAGATGCATATGCGTGGAATTTTGCCCCGCCCTCTCTTTGGAAAACTTTGATTTCTTCCTGTAGTGAGGCTATGAGGCTGTTCACGCTGTCATCCTCTGGGAGGGGATATTGGACTGAAATTCTAGATGTCTGCTGTGCCTAAATATTGTTGGTCTACTGCTGTGATTTTTAGGTTAAAATAAAAATCCAAAATGCTAGCTTCCTCAGTCAACATCTCTTAAATGGAGAGGGCACCCCAAGCCTGTACCCTCAGGCCTGATTCCTTCCCATATAGTGAACAGTGTACTTATTTATCCAAGCAAAGAGCCAACAGAAATTAAAGAGGTTCTACAGATTAGAATGTACCCCACACACACAAATCATGAGAGCGAATGATTTTTCCCTCTAGGAGCGAGATCGCATCCCAGTCACTAGCATTTATGAAGTGCATGCTATATGTAAGGCACTGTGCTAAATGCTAGGGATATAAAGAAAGACAAAAACCATTTCCTATTCTTTTTTAAGAAAAAAATAATGGTTTATTTAGGTGCTAGGGAAAGGAAACCAAGAGAGAAATCCTTGAACTTCTCATGGGGAGAAGGCATGGCACAGAGGTGTGTCTCTGAGATCCCTATCTCCTCAAGCAGAAGACAGGCAGATACTTTTATAGAGGACTAATGGGGGTCATCTGACTGTGGAAAGTTCCCTTATCTGGGGAGAACCATCCCCCAACTGGTGGTGGCTGGGGGAAGTTGGGTGACGGGCAGCTCTGGATCTCTTAAGCCATCTCTCTCCCCTCCATGCCACAAAGGTAGTAGCCAAACCTAATCTTATCTCCCCAAGGGGTGGGGTAGAGTGGGATGAAGGGTGGTGGTCCTGGAGCTAGCTCAGTCCTGATCCAGTGCCACTTATCTCTTTAGGTGTGTCTGTCCTTTGGTTTAGCTTCTCAAGGAGAAGGTTCTTTGATTTACCCCAGAAAACTTCTGAGGTACCCCAGCCCATAACATTCCCCACTTCTCTATATATAAGGAAAGGGGGAAAGATTCTTCTTCTGTAAATGCTTCATGCTGAGCAGGGTCAAAGAAATCACAGGGGTCAAGGGGGGAAAGGAGGAAAGTGGAGAAGGCCTGGTCTGGAGAGTGTGAGGAGATGTGAGGTCCAGAGGGTGGGATGAGATGTATAGGCACCAGTTATAGCTGCCATGAGGTTGAAGACTTGAGCCCAGAACCATGGAGTCCGAAGGTCTGAGTGTGGTTCAGATGTCTGGCCAAGCTTTTGGCAAGGGAGGCTGCCCGTCACTGTCACGTGCAAAAGCTGACCGCCTCTACTTTGCCATGACTCAAACAAGAGGTTGAATCGGGTGAGAGAGGGAGAAAAGAAACCCAAAAGGTAGGTTTCTACCTCCAGGTTTTGTGTTCCAAGAGGAAAGAGGAATTTCCAGTACCTTGCAATGTTGGGCACCAATTGTGTTATGGGGAAATAGATGGGGGTTTGGTATAGGGGTTCTTAGGAATTCCTCTTTAAAGAATTATACTCTTTTGCACACAAATCCAATTAGAATAAAATAATAGTTTATTTAGGTACTAGGGAAAGGAAACCAAGAGAGAAATCCTTGGATTTCTCATGGGGAAAAGACATGGCACAGAGGCGTGGCTCTCTGAGATACCTATCTCCCCAATTCCTATCTTTAAGGAGCTCATAGTCCAATGGGGAGACAACATGAACAGGATATAGACAGGATAAAATGGAAGTAGTCTCACAAAAAAAAAGGCACTAAGATTAAAGAGGACTGGGAAAGTCTTCTTTGCAAAAGGTTTTAGTTTATCTGAGACTTCAAGGAAGCCAGGAAAGACAAGAGGCTGAAATGAGGAGGGAGAGAGTTTTAGGCACATAAGATGACCAGAGATAGGAGATAGAGGGTCTTGTATAAGAAACATCAAGTAGCCCAGTGTCACTCAATCACAACTCAGTGGGATTGAATAAGATGTAAAATGACTGGAAAGGTGGGTGGAATCAAGTTATGGAGGGCTTTGAATGTCAAACAGAGGATTGAATATTTGATCTTGAAGATGAGGGGGGGCAGCTAGGTAGCGCAGTGGATAGAGCACCAGCCCTGGAGTCAGGAGGACCTGAGTTCAAATTTGGCCTCAGGCACTTGACACTTACTAGCTGTATGACCCTGGGCAAGTCACTTAACCCTCACTGCCCTACCAAAAAGAAAGAAGACGAGAGGGAACCACTGAATTTTATTGCGTGGGGCAGTAACATGGCTAGACTTGCACTTTTAGAAGATCACTTTGGCAGCTGAGTTGAGGGTGGGCTAAAGTGGGGAAGAGACATGACAGGGAGACCAACCGGCAGGCTATTGCAGTGGTTTGGTTGTGAGGTGATAAGGGCCTGTACCAGAGTCATGATAGTCTCAGAGGAGAGGAGAAATGAGGTGTTATAGGAGAGATGTTGCGAAGGTAGAAACAATAGGCCTTGGCAACAGATTGAATATAGGAGGTGAAAGAGAGTGAGAAGTCAAAGATGACACCTAAGTTACTAGCCTGGGTGACTGAGAGGATGGTGGTTAGAAAAGTTAGAAAGAGGGGAGGGTTTGAGGCAAAAGAGAATGAGATCGCTTTTAGATATGTTGAGTTTAACACCTAGCTCAAGATATCTGAAGGACAGTTGGAGATGTGAAATTGGAGGTGAGCAGAGAGGTTAGGGCCCAACAAATTTCAACACAGAGAGGGAGAGGGAGAGAGAAAGGGAGGGAAAGGGAGAGGGAGGAGAGTCCTTGATCTCAACAGAGGGGGATATTCCTCAAAGTCTCTAGAGAAGCAAGCTGAAAGTCTGAGACATGCTGGGATACTATCCCCTCTAACATGTCTCCCAGTCCCCCAAGCCTTATTTCTCTCCCCAAAATTGTACCCACAAGTGTCCCTCTTGAACAAAGAATGAAGAATGTCTCTCCTTTCTAAAGCTTTGGGACCAACTCTCCTCTCACACAAGCAGTAACACATTGAGTCATCATTCGCTCAACCAATCAGGAGAGTCTTCTGCAAAATGCTCCAAGCTTAAAACCCTCATTACACACTAATAACAGGAGAAATGAAAATTAAAACAACTCTGAAACTCTACCTCATACCCATAAGATTAGGAAAATGACAATTGTTGGAGGGGCTATAAATTGATCCAACTCTTCTGCAAAGCAATTTGGAATTATAGTCACAAAGAAAATTTGACCCAGCAACATCAGTAACAGGTTCCAAAGAAGTCAAAGATATAAGGAAAGGTCCTATGTGTAAAAAAAATTTAGCAGCACTGCTTGTTATAGTAAAGAATTGAAAATAAAATGAATATCCATCAACTGGAAAATGACTAAACAAATTGTGATATCTGAACGTAATGACATATTACTGTGTACTAAGATATGATGAATATGAGGGATTTAGAGAAACCTGGTAAGATCTGTATGAACTGATCCAGAGTAAAACATGCAGAATTAGGAGAACAATTTAATAACAATAGCTAGCATTTATATAATGCTTTAAGGTTAGCAAAGTGCTTCACAAATATTATTTTGCTGGATCCTTACAACCACTTTGAGGGATAAGTGCTATTATACAGAAAAGGAAACTGAGGCGGAGGTTAAATGACTTTCTGAGGGTCACACATCTAGTAAATAACTGTGGTAAGATTTGAACTCAGGTCTTCCTGACTCCGGCACCAACACTTTATCTGCAATGCAACGTAGCTTCCACTCTTACATGCTAGTCACCATAATATGAGGTGGGAGAAGAAATACTGAAAGACTCAAGATGTCTTATCAATGCAATGAGTACTCACAACTTCAGAAAACCAGTAGTGAAGCGTGCCTCCTATTGCTTGACAGAGAGGTGTGGACTAGTGATGTAAAATAAAGCATACATTTATCAGACATGGCCAGGGCATTGAGTTTTGTTGTTTGACTACTATCTATTTATTTATTTATTTTTGGTGAGGCAATTGGGGTTAAGTGACTTGCCCAGGGTCACACAGCTAGTGTTAAATGTCTGAGGCCGGATTCGAACTCAGGTATTCCTGAATCTAGGGCCAGTACTCCATCCACTGTGCCATCTAGCTGCCCCAACTACTATTTATTTTTGAAAGAAGGGACAGCTTCAGGACAGAGTCAGGAGGAGTTAGTGGTCAGGTATAGATCTGAATAAGAAGTAAAGAAAAAAATAAAGCATTGATTAAACATTTAAAAATACATAGAGGAGCAGCTAGGTGGCATAGCATATAGAGTACCGGTCCTGGATTCAGGAGGACCTGAGTTCAAATCTGCCCTCAGACACTTGATACTTACTAGCTGTGTGACCCTGGACAAGTCACTTAACCCCCTTTGCCCTGACCAAAAAAGTACATAAAGAAAATTGAAAGAAGGCCCAAATGCACACGGCAATTTTATTACCAATATGTTAAATTTAATATGCCTATAAAACTATGTAAAACAAAAATCCACAGTTTCATATACAATTTTCTTTTGGGCTCTTTATATATTGACATGTTCATATTTGTTAATGATTATTAAGGCTATAATAAAATAATTTTGAAAAATACGTAAGAGAAGTACAATAAAGATCTTTGGATATTCATGAGGGAGAGAGTCATTAATTTGAATGGCATTATCAAAAAACTAATAGATATAAGGCACAAGATAAAATAACCCACATCCATGTAGTCCTTGAAAGTTACAAAACATTTTTGTATGTTCTCTTGTTTTTGAATCAAGTATTGTTATCTCTTGAGTCTACAAGCAGTTAAGAGCTGATCCAAAGTCACTTTTTGGTGAGTAGCAGAGTTTATATTCAATGTCAGGTTTTCTGACTCCAGATCCCCTATATGAAAGCTGTATAGGCTGCTTGAAGCAGCCATTTCTTAACATAACCCCTAAGAGATCTATCCAGACCGAAAAAAACATTCTTAGCCTTTCTATGATTCATTACAAGTAGCATAGGTGTCAGTCACAACTAAGTTCCATCATTACTCAACAGATTAGAAGATTCTGCTTCTGGTGACATTTTCAGATGAACAGGCTGTTGAATTACCTAATGGCTTCACTTTTCTCTGGAAGCTAACACATTGAATTTGTGTTTGTTGGGTCTTAATTTGGCTCTTAAATGTTTGAAATGATTATTTCAATGTCTCATTTAGAGATATTGTTTTGATTCAACATGCTTGATCAAACAAGGCTATGTACTAATGCAAAGATGACAAACAATATAATCCATGTCTTCAAGCTTGTAAAATTTAATAGAGGGGAGGGTATGTGATATATACATCTATAAATATGCTAGAAGTTGGAATTTGAAATATTCTTAAAACAGAATCCCTGGAAATGGTTTTTCTATGTTCTGATGATAAAGAAAGGAAAGGGAAAGGGAAAGGAATACTCAAAGGAAGAAAGGGAGAGGATGATGGGGGAAATTAGCTAACATTATTAGAGTGTACAAACAGAAGACTAGAAAAACCAAGAGGAAGGAATGGGAGATTCTGATGACACTGGAACAACCCTTTCATCTGAACTAGTAAAGCACATATCACACAAAGTTGGATATAGACATACATTCAACTCGAGAGGGAAAGTGGAGGGAAGAGGGAGAAGATAAAGGAGAAAATAAGAGGAAGGATAGAATAAGGGCAGTTTTAGCCATGAGCAAAATACACTCTAACCCTGGACAGTGGATTGTAAAGAGGGATTTAAAAGGAAAGAAAGAAAGGCTAAAACCTGTGACTTGAGTCTGGGGGGCGGGGGGAACAAGAAGGGCAAGAAATCAGAATGAGATTGCAGCAAGCATAGAGCACTACTAATAAACATATTCCTTCTCTCACACCACTCTCTTATTCTGTGTAAAGAGGGGGCAGGAAGAAGGGGGTGGTGAAAGTATAAAAGAATATGATGGAGGGAAATACACAATTAACCATCATAATTGTGAATGGGAATGAGATTAATTCACCCATAAAATGAAAGAGGATATGGTATATTATGTTTATAGTTTTCTTCTGATCTGTGGACAGAAGAACAGTTCATGACCAAACAAGGGATAGAGAAGCTCATAGAAAATAAAATGATGGACAATTTTGATTACATAAAATTCAAAATCTTCACACAAACAAAACCAATGAAGTTATAATTGGAAGGGAAATAAATTTTTATGATAAAGATCTCATTACCAAGAAATATAAGGAATCGATCCAAATGTGTAAGGCTGAGCCATTTCCTAATAAATGGCCAAAGAATATGAACAGATAGTTTTAAAAGGAAAAATATCCAAGCTACCAGTAGCCAAAGA
This sequence comes from Dromiciops gliroides, assembly GCF_019393635.1. Taxonomy (NCBI): domain Eukaryota; kingdom Metazoa; phylum Chordata; class Mammalia; order Microbiotheria; family Microbiotheriidae; genus Dromiciops; species Dromiciops gliroides. Next base: position 79,998,162 of record NC_057867.1, on the reverse strand, counting down.
AAAATGTTCCACATCATTAATAATTAGACAAATGCACATCAAAGCAGCTCTGAGATGTCACCTCACTGTCATCAGATTGGCAAAGTTGACAAAAATGGAAAAAGACTGATGAAAGTATTATCCTATTAGTTTCTTCTCAAATAAATTTTGTGTTGTAGAGGACTTCAGTAAACAACTCCATTGCTTTATTGAATCCATTTTCACCACCATTGAAAATGGCAACTAATTTGAAAACTTTGGATTGCAATCCCTAATCAAACATATCAGATTGACAGTTCAGTTTTGAAGTCAGCTGATCCAGTTAAAGCAAGACCAGCCACATTCACTTTTTCCCCAGAAGCAAACAGCTGCACAGTCTCTACTACCTTCCTTACCATAGATGTGTCATTTTCCCATTCATAAAGAGGCAAAATGGTCAAAATACGAGGCAGACTGACCTCCCATACTGTATTTCTTTGGGAGATTCACAGTGAATTTGTGCAGAACTTCTCTTGTGTTTTCTTGCAGAGTGCCAAAGAGTATATCACAATAAAGCCAAACTTGCTATCATTAGACAGTGCTGTAAGAAGCTCTATATGAAATTTGTTGTCACACAGATACAATAATGTATTGATTGGTTTGAAAGGTTCAAAGTTATTTTCCTTTCCTTCTGTTGGAGATACTTTGTTATAGAGTTTGAGTCTTTGCTATATGAATGGAAAGTGGTTTATGTGAGATTTTATACTGGATGCAGTTCCAACGTCATCTGCTAACTTTTTTGCCACTTGAGAAATCCAGTCTTTGGGAGGAATGATCAATGTGCCATTGCTGTGGGCCTCTTCCAGGCTCTCGATGAGCTTCTTTATCTTCCAGATCTCTGTGTTCTTTCCACAGCACTGGAAAGGTCAGCCATCTTCTCTTACCTAAAGGCCCAGTCCCAAGTGGTGGTGGCTCCTCCCTGACAGCAGAGCCACAGGACCCCCAATGATTGTGATTTTTGAAATATGTTGTTTGATTTTGTACTTGGGAGTCTACTTGCCAAGACAAACCCAGGAACTCTATGAACACAACTACCAAACACTCTTCACACAAATCAAATCAGATCTAAATAATTGGAAAGATATCAATTGCTCATGGATAGGCAGAGCTAATATAGTAAAAATGACAATACTGCCTAAATTAATTTACTTATTCAGTGCCATACCAATCAGACTACCTAAAAATTATTTTATAGAGCTAGAAAAAATAACAACAAAATTCATCTGGAAAAACAAAAAATCAAGAATATCCAGGGAAATAATGAAAAAAAATTCACAGGAAGGTGGGTTAGCGATACCAAACCTGGAGCTTTACTATAAAGCGGCAATCATCAAAACTATCTGGTACTGGCTAAAAAATAGAGTGGTAGATCAGTGGAATAGGCTAGGCTCAGGAAATGCAGTAGTAAATGACACTAGTAATGTAGTGTTTGATAAACCCAAAGACTCCAACTTCTGGGATAGGAACTCAGTATTTGACAAAAACTGCTGGGAAAACTGGAAGATAGTATGGCAGAAATTAGGCATAGACCAACATCTTACACTTTATACTAAAATAAGGTCAAAATGGATACATGATTTAGACATAAGAGGTGATACCATAGGTAAATTAGGAGAGAAAGGAATAGTCTACCTATCAGATCTTTGGAAAGGAGAACAGTTTTTGACCAAACAAGAGATAGAGTATATTATAAAATGCAAAATGGATGATTTTGATTATATTAAATTAAAAAATTTTTGTACAAACAGAAGCAATGCATCCAAAATTAGAAGGGAGGCAGAAAGCTGGGAAACAATTTTTGAGGCCAGTACTTCTGATAAAGACCTCATCTCTAAAATATATAGGGAACTCAATCAAATTTATAAGAATCCAAGTCATTCCCCAATTGAGAAATGGTCAAAGGATATGAACAGGCAGTTTTCTGATGAAGAAACCAAAGCTATCTATTCCCATATGAAAAAATGCTCTAAATCTCTAATGATTAGAGAGATGCAAATTAAAACAACTCTGAGGTACCACCTGACACCTATCAGATTGGCTAAAATGACAAAAAAGGAAGATAATAAATGTTGGAGAGGCTGTGGGAAAATTGGAACACTAATGCATTGTTGGTGGAGCTGTGAACTGATCCAACCATTCTGGAGAGCAATCTGGAATTATGCCCAAAGGGTGATAAAGCTGTGCATATCCTTTGACCCAGCAATACCACTTTTAGGTCTTTTTCCCAAAGAAATCATGGAAAGGGGAAAGGGACCCACATGTACAGAAATATTTATAGCTGCTCTTTGTGTGGTGGCAAGGAATTGGAAGTTGAGGGGGTGCCCATCAATTGGAGAATGGCTGGACAAGTTGTGGTATATGAATACAATGGAATACTATTGTGCTGTAAGAAATGATGAGCAGGAGGAGTTCAGAGAAACCTGGAGGGTCTTGCGTGAGCTGATGATGAGTGAGATGAGCAGAACCAGAAGAACATTGTACACAGTATCATCAACATTGAGTGTTGACCTACTGTGATGGACTAGATTCTTCTCACCAATGCAATGGTACAGAAGAGTTCCAGGGAACTCATGATAGAAGAGGATCTCCAAATCCAAGGAAAAAAAAAAGAACTATGGAGTATAGATGCTGAATGAACCATACTATTTCTTTTGTTTTTGGTGCTGTTGTTTTTTTTTCTATTTTGAGGTTTTTCATCATTGCTCTGATTTTTTCTCTTATAACAGGACTAATGCAGAAATAGGATTAATGTTATTATGTGTGTATATATATGTGTGTATAGATAAATATATATCTATATATCTATATGTATATAGATATATAGATATATTGATATAACCTATATCAGATTACCTGCTGTCTAGGGGAGGGGGGGGAGGGAGGGGAGGGAGGGAGAAAAATCTGAAATTGTAAAGCTTGTATAAACAAAAGTTGAGAACTATCTTTACATGTAACTGAAAAAATAAAATACCTTATATGTAAAATAAAATAAAATAAAATTTAAAATAAATTAATTAATTTTTTAAAAAAGAAATATGTTTGATTTTGTAGTTTAAGTGATAGGACTTCAATATGGAGTCACTTAGGCTAAGTGGTCCTAATGAACATAAAAAATGTATCACCTGAAATCTCATCATCATGGTGTTGTTTAACTCAGCTTTGCATACTCAACACCTTCTAAACTTCTTTAGCCTCCTCTGTTTCCTGATTAGAAGGTTAGAGAGTAGAGTACTACCAAAGCTTTCTTTTTCGAGGGCTGGGATCTGGACTTTCCAGATAACTCTCCATTTTCTATTTCAGCCCCGCTTGGTTTGAACTTCCTGGAACATTGGTTCCCCCTGATGGTTCTTCCTCCTCCCACTTCCCAGCTTCCTTTTGTGTGTTGTCTTTCCCTGGTAAATTGTAAGCTCCTTGAAGGCAGGGACTGATTTGTATGCCCAGAGTTTAGCATAATGCCTGCTTCATAGTAGACATTAAAAAATGTTTATTGAACTGAACCAAATTGAGAAAATCATGACAGATAGCCTGTACTTTTCCACTGTCCTGACTCATTCTGACCCTCTGTCAAACATGTAAAATGGCTCTTGCTTGGACAAGGCTCCTACTGAGTGTGGCAGATGCATGCCAACACCCATTTCTGGAATCCTTGATTACAGATTTGGACTCTCATCCAATTTCTGGTCCTAATTAGGAAATTCCCCCACCAGAGTCTGGTATGATAAGCAACCTAGGGAATTTCCCCATCACATCTGGGTCTGATTAGGAATGCCCCGTCCCATATCTGGCATTGATTACCTGTTCTCACCAAATTCATCTTTAAGGGATAATCCTTCCCTACTCAGACCCCACTCTGAGCATGTACTGAAATTTTGACATTGTATTACCCCTCATGTGGCCAAATCTTTGTCTATTTTTATTGCCATATAATGTGTGTGCATGTATGTGCTTTTGTTTTTGCCTGCTTGCTGCACCACATAGTAATAAAGATCATTCTTGTGTTAGCTTTCAGAGTACCAATTTGTACATTCTCAAACCTAGATCTTTGTTCTAATCTGAGCCCTGAGGCCAAATAGAGCAATATCTTTAAACCCAGTGATACTACTACTAGGTCTATATCCCAAAGGGACTAAAGGAAGATGGAAAGAGCCCATATGTACAAATATATATATATAAATCAGCTTTTTTCCCCCCAGTGGCCAAGATTTGGAAACTGAGGGGATGCCCATCCATTGGGGAATGACTGAACAAGTTATGTTATAAGATTTTGAAAGAATACTGTTGAGCTATAAGAAATGACAAAGGGCTAGTTTCAGAGAAACTTGAAAAGACTTATATGAACTGATGCAAAATGAAGTGAACAGAATCAGGAGAACAATATCTGAGATAACAACAACAATGTAATAAAAACAACTTCAAAAGATTTAAGTACTCTGAGAAAGGCAATGACCAATCATGATTCTAGAGCACATATGTCAAACACACAGCCCTTGCAGCATGTATCCAGAAACACTTCTAAGTTTTGCCCAAACCAGATTAAAATATAATTGGGAATTAAAATTAAATTAATTAAAATAGGGTATGTGTGTGAAGAGAGAGAGAGAGAGAGAGAGAGAGAGAGAGAGAGAGAGCTTACTTTTTATAATATTTTGGGATAGTTCCCAATTAGGCTATTTTTAAAAGCAACGTAAAGCCTTGCATTTTGAACGCCTGCTCTCCATGTCCCAATTTGGGATAACATCAATGAAAATGTGAAAGCTATGGGTAGAGGGTGCTAAGATCACCATAATTCCTGAGTCTCCTGGCAGAATGGCTGCTGGGGCCTCTGGCTCTCTGATTGCATGGCTATATCCCCTTCCCAGCAGGACACTGTCCTCCAAGACCTAGGGAGGCAGCCAGTGATGCAGCCAGGGCTACAGTCTAGGTGAGGCAGGCATGTGAGGGGCCCAGGGCAGGGCAGCTTCAATAATGATGGAGGCATATGTTATGGAAACAGAGCCTTGTGCATTTATGGTGCTTGAGAGCTCAAGGAAGAGGTTTGCATTCCAAGAATTCAGTCCCCTCCAGGGAGGACAAGAAGCAGCTGCGGGTGCAGAGGCCCCTCTCTCGTAGAGCAGGAAATCACATTTGTCTCCAGCCTCAACCACAGCCCAATGAGTTTTGCAGGACAAGAAGCTATTAACTAACTTTGAATAGAAAGAGTTGTGAGAAGCTGGAGAGATCATGTCGGCTGGCCCTGTCATTTTACAAGAGTAAAAAGTGAGATGACAGAAATGAAGCAGCTTTTGCCAGAACAGAAAGGGCACTTTGAGACCCTCTCATCAAACAGTCTCATTTTACAAGGGAGGAAAAGGAAGCCCAGAGAAATTCAGTAGCTTGTCAGACCTGGATGGGTATTTAGAGACTGTGTAGTCCAACACTCATTTTACAGATGAGAGAACTGAAGTCCACAGAGGTCTTGACATACGGCTTCCTAATAGGGGAAAGTCTGAGCAGGGCACAATGTTTAAGGAGTCAGGGCTGGGATCCTTAAGGTGGATTCTCACTCTCAAACAAGAAGTCCTCCTTACTGAGGAGAAAACAAAGGCAAGTATGTGGAGACGGAGGTCATTCCCTTGATCGATATAAGTCTGTTCCAGGCACAGGATTAGAAGAGCTGGTGACAAAGCAGGGCAAGTCCCCTTTTTTGCCTCAGTTTTCCTGTCTGTCAAGTAAAGACTCAAAATGGCAACCCTGACTGCTCCAAAGAGTTAGCGAGAGGATAAAACAACATGCCTTTTTTTCTTTTAAAAAATTACTTATTCACTTAAATTATTTTGCCAATTATACGTAAAGATATTTTTTGAGTTCCAGATTTCCCCCCCCCCTTCCCTCCCCCTTCCCAAGGACAGTAAGCAATTTGATATAGGTTATACATTACAATGATGTTATACATATTTCCACATTAGTCATGTTGTAAGAGAAGAATCAGAACAAAAGGGGGAAAAACGCAAGAAAGAATAAACAAGAACAATAACAACTAACAACAAAACAACAACCAAAGTGAAAATAATCTGCTTCGATACGCATTCAGACTCCACGGTTCTTTTTCTGAGTGTGGAGAGCATTTTCCACCATAAGTCTTTTGGCATCGTCTTGGATCATTGCATTGCTGTGAAGAGTTAAGTCTATCACAGTTGATCATCACACAATGTTGTTGATATGACACAAGACTTTTGTAATCAGAAAGTGCTAGAGAAAGATGAGAGATGATTCCCAGTTGGAACTGAGTACTCCCTATGGCACTACACAAAGAATCAGCTCTCCTCCCTCACAGCAGGAAAGAGGGAATAATGGTCACAGCTCACTTCTAGACCCCTCACTGTTTGAAACCACCATCCAATAGACTCTCTCCAAAGTTACCAATGATCTCTTAACTGTCAAATCTGACAGACTTTTCCCCAGTCTCATCCTAACATAACTTTGATGGCTTAGAGTGGACCTAAATAGCCATCCTATCTCTTTTGGAGAGAAACCCTACCTGAGGGTCCCCGCCCCTTTTATGTATTTTTTTGTCTCCTTTCTTTTTGTTGGTTTTTTGGTTTTTTGTGAGGCAATTGGGTTAAGTGACTTGTCCAGGGTCACGCAGCTAGTAGGTGTCAAGTGTCTGAGGCCAGGTTTGAACTCAGGTCCTCCTGACCCCAGGGCTGGTGCTCTATCTACTGTGCCACCTAGCTGCCCTTTTGTCTCCTTTCTTACCAAGTCTTTATCACTGAATTTGTGTTGCCTCAGGCAGATTGAGACCTGTGAAAGGTCTTAAGCTTAAAAGGCCAAGGTCTTCCACTGCATTTGGGGCTATCTCCAGTAGTCCTGATCTGTATCCTGGCACTGGACCCAGATAGCTCTGGAGGAGAGAGTGAGGCTGGTGACTTTGCCTAGCCCCTCCTCACTTCAATCCAATCCATTGCAAGTTGACATTACCTCCTGATGTCATGGTTCTCCCCGAGAACAAAAAACAAATAGTAACAACGACATATAAATTGTCAAACCTTGAAGTAGTATGTGAATGCTAGTTGGTAACTCGGCAGCATTTGAGGACATTAGCTACCTTCTCCTCCTGTATACTCTCTTCTTTCTGGGTCTTGGAGACACTGCTATTTCTTGGTTCTCTTCCTTCCTGTCTGGTCACTCCTTTTTTGCTAGATTTACTTCACTCATGTCCCACCCCTAACTTTAAGTGTCCCCCAACACCTCAGATCTATATCAAGCCCTCTTCTCTTCCTCTTCTCCTCTGCACCATCTCACTTGGTGATCAACTCCCATGAGCTCAATTAGCATCTCCAAGCAGATGGTGCCCAATCTATCTATCTAGTCCTAGTGTCTCTTCTGAGCTCCAGTCAGGTATTAGCCTTAGCCCAATCGCATCTCAATCTCTGTCATCTCAAATTCAGTATGTCCAAAACAGAAATCAGTCATTCTATTCCCTTCCCCTCTTCTCAATCCTCTATTTCTGTCCAGGGCACCACCAATATCCCTCCTGCCACCCACGCTCCCAATTTCAGTGTTATCCTCTCTTCTTCCTTCTCCTCCCTCATCCTACCCCATTGCTAAGACTTTTTGATTCCACGTCCTCCCATCTCTTGCATCTATCCTCTTCTCTACTGGTACAGCCTCTGTACCAGTTTAGATCCCTTCTTTCTTGCCTGAACTAATGCAATAGACTCCTCACTGGGCCCTCTGCCTTAAGTGCCCCTCTTTGCCAATACCTCCCCAAAGTGATTTTTCTGACCACGTCATTCCCCCGCTCCTTAGGCCCCCACCTTGTTTCTGTCTCTTGCCTCCACTATAAAGCTAGACTATGTTTTGTGTCTCAGTCTGACTGTTTCCTGACTCAGTTTCCTCTACTCATGGGTGCTCCCTCTTTCCTGCCTTTTTTCTCTTTGTTCCTGTCCTATCTCTTATTCAATTAAGCCCCACCCCCAAGGCAGATGATGCTAGCATCTAAGGCCTACTGTGCCGGGTCTCAACCTCGTTTGATTTGTTTGTGTTTGTTTTGCTGATTTGTTTGTAACATCACCACCTGAGAGAATTCTTTCCTTTTTGCCCATGATTGAGACACTTAACTTGGGAGTATTGGTGCTAAAAGCTGGTGGTTTCAGGATCAAGCTTTGGCTGACTTGTGTACATCCCAGTTCCCTGACCAGCCTTCGTTTATACCACCTCACTTTGGACAAGTGTCCAGCAGTCTGCCAGCCACCCCAAGCTAGCATTCTGTCACTCTGAAGCAGACACCGTGCCACCATGTAGGCCAATGTGAGTGCCCACATTTCTATCTTTGCCTTGCCTCCCGAGTGCTGACTGTGCAGGCTTTCCTTGTCCTAAATCCCAGTTAAAATACCGAGCTCTCAGGGGCCAGCACAAGGTGATTTCTACTTCAGCACTTAATTCTGTTTAAAGCTACTGAGTCTGCATTGGAGAAATTGGAGGCCTATTCTCACTCAGATTCTGTGATTCTGTGAGGTATCATATAGAGGTTTGCAGAGTGAAGAAATGAATGAAGAAACAATGCAGGCCAGCAAAAGACTCAAAGAAGGCCTGTTATTGATGGTTCCTTTGGCTTTAGGTGGTTGTGGAAAGTGGAGTTGGGGATATTTTTATAGAGCCACATTCCTAATTTGTTCCTGGCACACAGTAGGCCCTTGAGAAATGCTAATGTCCTTCCTTGCCCCTTAGCAAGAATGAGGTCCATCACTAGAGGCCACTTCTTTACTTCTGAGCTGCAGGTCCTCCCAGGTGACTGAGATGACTCTAATGAGCAGCTGGGGGGATCTGTTCCCAGGACTCTCCATGCTGAGAAGAGCACAGGGCATTGGTCCCAGCAGACTCTTCCTGTCTCCTCCAGCCCCACCCAGATCAGAAGGCAATAGCTCTTGTTTTTCATGCGCCTTAAGCCTACCAAGAACTCAGCCCTGAATCTGAAGAGAAAAGGTGGCAGTGAGTTGGCAGCTGTGGGCAGAAGCCCTTCTGAATCATAAGAACAGAGTTTGCTCAGTGGTCCAAAGACCTTTGGTGAGGTGATGAGAGCTGACTGAGCCCACAGGTAAGATATGGCTTCCAGGCCAGGGGCAAGGAATGGGTCATCACAGCGTCAACTCTAGCCACTGTCCAGAGCTTTGCTTCTCCTCGTTAAGAAAAAGGAGCCCGGCACACTCTCTCAGGTCTTGGATAGCAATCTATGCCATCTGGACTTAAACCCTACCTCTGACACTAACGAGCTGGAAGATTGTGGGCAAGGCTTTTTACCTCTGGGAGCCTCAGTTTCCCTAGTCAGTAAAATGCACGCAATGCTTGTCACATGGGGCTCTTGTAAGGAAAACTTGAAGAGGCACGCAAAAGAAGTATTGCTCCAATTCAGTAGGAGCAATTCTCCTCAGTCTAGCTTTAAGCAGCAGAGAGTCCCACAGATTTGGTCCCCTCACTTTCCCATTTTCTGTAGCCTCTTTCCACCCCCTGAAATCTCCATCTCTTCACCTGACCCCTTTGTTCTTTTCCTTCTTTGTCTCAGCTGCCTTCATCCCTTTGATTTTTGTTCACCCATTCCTATTCATTCCTTTGAGCTCATCTCCTTCATCCCTTTATTGTCCTTCTCTTTGGGGTCCTAGACAGGGAAGACTCCTCAAATGTCATGTGCTATTACCCTCTTCAGGAAACTGGACTCCTTCATGTGAAGGTGGAACTGAGGCAATGATGCAAGGTGATTTGATTAACAAGAGAGTCAAAGGTCTTCACTAAGGTGAAGCCTCCCTTCAATGACTCCAGTCTAGGCCCAGTTCTGCTTGAGCAGTCAAGTTTGCAAGCAGGCTCTGGATAAGGGTGGGGGAATGTGAAGGCTATGGCTGATTGTCCAGGAAGTGACCTGGGTAGAGAGGCAGGTTGCAGTGCGGAGGGTGAGAAAAGTACTCTCTAAACCTTCAAGCCTGACAGAAATGGGGACAATTATAAGCATGAACATTGTTTGGGTACCTAAAGCAACTCTGGTCTTGGTTCACAAATTGTGCTGCCTTCTGGCAAGTCAACAAAAAGGCTAAATCCAACCACTGTCTTTGAATGGTTCCTCCTGAGCCTGTCCAGTGACAAAGAGAAAGAGAAAAGCTTTACCTTTGCACTGTTCCTGGCCACTTCCCTGGTGACCAAGTCCAGGGACCTGCTCATCACCCTGAAACTGAGTCCTGATGTCTGTCTCCTGTTGCAGGTGGACTCTAGGGCCAGCATTCTCTTAGTTTAGGCTCAATTTTGGCACTGAATGAGTGGCAGAGTAAGTCACTGCATCTTTACAAAAGGTGGTTGGCTTTGCCCTGACATAGCAAGGACATGCAATAAAGATACAGTGAGATGTGACTTCTCCGGTGCCAGTCTCCCTCATCACCCCTGGTCAGTAAGTCATCAGGTGATTTCTGAGGTCTTAGGCACCCAACAAATCTGAGAGACCACATGAGGGGGCAGCTAGGTGGTGCAATGGATAAAGCACTGGCCTTGGATTCAGGAGGACCTGAGTTCAAATCCGGACTCAGACACTTAACACTTACTAGCTGTGTGACCCTGGGTAAGTCACTTAACCCTCATTGCCCAGAAAAAAAGAGACCACATGGTTGGGATTTTCTATGCCCCCAGGAAGCTGCTTCAGGAAAGACAGGGCCAATCCTGCCCTGGGGACAGTTTTGTCTTCCCTGGTTGTGGGTGTGAGGAAAGAAGCAGCATCTGGCAAACGCTGGTCCGATCACATACCACCCACTCGTGGGAAGGTCCTAGGGATCTTCTAGAGGATTGTCCATCATTTAAATGCTTCTAGGATTCTGACTGGACATTCCCCCGGCATGGGCAGTACTATTGCTTCTTTTATTTTTAAGGGAGAAAGGGGAAAAGGCAAAAAAACCCCAAATGAACAAACCAAAGCAAAATTCGAAGGAGACCAAAAGCCAGTTCCAAACCCTAATCCTTTTCTTCCCCACTTTGGAAGAAGCAGATCTCAAGTTTTTATTGGGCAGCCCTCCTAGCATGAGCAATACCCAGGAGAAAAGGGGAACAAAAACAAAGAAGATAAACCCCAAAAATGTGGAGGAGAAAAAAGCCAGAAATCTCAAGTCTCTGTTTCATCCTTTAGAAAGACCAAGGCTCACGTGCTCTGCGTCATGTGTAGCTGGGAGCCAGGCCCTGAATTCACTGACAGGGAGGGTTCTGGAGGCACATAGACAGTCACAACTGGAACTCTGATTGGGTGATGGATATAGAGTGAATGAAGCTCAAAGGAGGAGAGATTACTGACACCTGGAGGTAGGGAGAGAGCACTTGGTAGTGTCAGTGGGGGGCAAGGAGAATCCAACTCCCTTGCCTGGTCCAGTGAGTCCAGGAGGGTGACTGAAAGTGCGGCCAGTGCTGGAAAGAGTGTGTCATGAGGGAGAAGCCAAGGCGTCATTGAGAGCCAGAAGATGGAAACAGTAGGAAAGGAAAAGACGGAAGATGAAAGCAACTTTGTTGCCCACAGAGCACATATGCCAGAGAGCACAGTGGTAACTTTAGAGCAGGATATTGGGCAGGGAGTGTGGGTTGAGGGATCTGGTGGTTGGGAATAAGAGATCTGGCAATGGGCTTTGAATGATGATGGAGGGTGTTTCAGAATCCCTGAGATGGGGAGGGTAGGACCAAGAAGGAGTTTGTTAATCATTTAGGGAAGAGTTTAGGTAAAGGTTGGTTGTTCATGGGAGTTTGGCCTCAGGGTGGAGTCCCCTCAAAGCCTTAGACTGTGTAGGAGAGGAAACCAGTACTTGGAGCTGAAGGCATGGTGTTAATCCCCTTCCCCCAGGTAGGAGGCCAGGCTGGAGATCTGACAGCTTGGCCTATCTCCTCTTCCCTGGAGGGTCTCCTGCTCAGTGGAATGTTGTTACATCAGGAAGCAGGAGGCAGGCAGGAGACCCTTCACCACCAAAGCAGGAGACTCTGGTGCGATGAAGTGGCATGTTTCCTCTTCCCACAGGAGCGGGGAGACCAGGCAGGAGACACAACTGAAGGCAGAGGACTGTTGTTGGACCCAACTTAGGCTGTGCCACAGATCTCAAAATATACTCATTATCTTCCCTCCAAAACCTGCTACTCCTTCCAGTGATTTCCCCAATTGAGTCAGTCCTACCAGCATCCTTTAGGCTGAAAGCCTCAGTTTCATCCTTGATTCTTAGCTCTCCCCAGGGCCACATCCAGGAAGTCACAAAGCCCTAATCTGTCTCTTTATCTCTGTCTTTGTCTCTCCTCTTGGTCTCTGTCTCTGCCTCTATCTGTCTCTCTGTCTCTCTCTGTTTCTCTTCTCTGTCTTTGTTTCTCTCTCTGTCTCTGTCTTCTCTCTCTTTCTCTGCCTGTCTCTCTCTGTCTCTGTCCTGTCTCTCTGTCTCTGTCTTTCCTTTTCTGCCTGTTTCTGTCTCTCTGTCTTTGTCTCTCTCTTCCTGTCTCTGTCTCTCTCTGCCTGTCTGTTTTTCTCTCTGTCTCTGTCTTCTCTCTGTCTCTCTGTTTCTGTCTTTCTGTCTCTGTCTCTCTGTCTTTCTCTTTTTCTGCCTCTATCTGTCCCTCTGTCTCTCCTCTCTCAGTCTTTGTCTCTTTTCTCTGTCTTTCTTCTGTCTCTGTCTCTGTATCTCACATTTTTCCTCTGCTTGCCATTCCCATAATCCAGGCCTTCCCACCATCTCACACTTCATTGCTTCCTATACTTTCCATTTTCTATAACTAGCCTCTGAGCTCCCTCCTTTCCAACCTATTCTCTAATTCTGTGAGAACTTAACACGTGACCCCAGGGCTTTCTGGATGGATGGGGCTTCTTCAAGCATTGGTGGGGCTGGGTCTCCCTAGGCAGGCTGGGTGTAGAATTAGCCTTGAGAACTCAGAGAGGGCTTCTCTGGTCTTTCCTTCTCCATACATGTTGTGAGCAGACAATAGGAGCCAGGCTGCTTGGTCCCCCAGAGGTTTGGAAAGTCCCGGCTCCCCACTGTTGTGGAGGGAGCCCAAGTCTCTAATTACTTCCTCTGGGCTTCACTTGCCAAGGGTTCCTTCCATTGCCTTCTCACACTCAGCACACCTTGACAGCATCTGCTTCCTGTTGGGCTGGAACACCAAAGACATCCAGTGACCACAGGGCACATCTCACCGGGGATGCCCCAATATGGCCAGCCCAGAGTCTGACTTGGGACTGGCCACTGCCCTGGAACTCTGTCGCACAAATTTCCATCTGAAGACATTTCTCAGCAAAGCTGAGAGGATCACAGCCTGAGCAGCTAGGAGGGACCTCCTTTTACAAAGGAAGAGATTGAGGCCCCCGGGGGAGAGAAGGGATGAGGCGGGTCATATAAGTGGCAAGAGACAGAATGAGGGAGTGAGGGTTCTGACAACAAACACAGAGCTCTTTCCACTCTGCTAGCCTGTTCAGCATAAAGGGTCATGGGTTCAGAACTGGAGGGGGGCACAGAGGTCTTTAAGTCTCACGCCTTGGGGGCAGCTAGGTGGCACAGTGGATAGAGCACTGGCCCTGGAGTCAGGAATACCTGAGTTCAAATCCAGCCTCAGACACTTAACACTTACTAGTTGTGTGACCCTGGGCAAGTCACTTAACCCCAATTGCCTCACTAAAAAAAAAAGACAAACCCCCAAAAACCAAAGTCTCACACCTTCATTTTAGAGATGAGCAACCTGAGGCCCTGAGAGGGGTCACCCAGATAGCCTGTGGCAGGGCCAGGATTCTAACTCAGGTCCCCTGAGACAGCCCCTCTGCAGCACACCACAGCCCTTGGGGTTTCACCAATTCCTAGCTTGTGGGCCTTTGCCTCTCTCCCAGGTGGCCAGCACCACCTGACAACCAACCAATGGGGGGATGGGGCAAGAAAAAAGTGTCCATTCTGTTGCAATCCTGCAACACTTGTAGTGCTATTCTCACAGGGTGCCCCCTCAGCTATGAGGAGCCAGGCCACCCCAGATGAGAAACAGAACTTCACAGAAATCCATGAGGAATTAGTTGCCACAAAGAGAGGTTGAGGCACTTCTTCAGGCTTCAAGGAGGTTGACCCGTCTCACTATTAAGCAGGCCACCAGCTCACTGACACCCAGGACAGTGCTGAGGGCACTGAGCCTTGGTAGAAACCACAGTTCATGTTTGAACTTGGAGTAATTCTTCTTTGACAAGTGATCTTTGACCCCAATAGAGTTGGCCTCATCCCAAATCTCTGTTCCTTTCAAAAGTGATGTCGGAGGAATAACATTTGCACCCAGGTTTGAACTGGAAATCCAAATTCTTTGGCTTTGTCCTGTTCCTTCCCAGGGGACTCCAAGGTGAAATCTTTCTGTGTTTGAGTCCGTATCGCCATTGTGGGGATGGGGACCCACCAGTTCCAAAGCCCATTTAGGGCATATGGTGCAATGAAAGATGGGCTCCAAAAAGAGACTTAAATGGACCTGAGTACAATCTTCCCATTTACAGATGAGAAAACTGAGAGGTAAAAAGACTTGCCCCAGTCAATTAAACTCAGTTTCCCTGAGAGTGCTGCCCATGGAATCCAAAGCTAAAAAGGGAACAGTCTTGCTCCTGGAGGAGCTTCCCTTCTCTCTCAGCATGCAGGAAACTTGTATGCCTGGTTTTCAATCTTTTCTGATAAGGGTATTTCATATCATTGGCTTCCTTGAAGTCCTGTGTCTTTTGCCATATGCATTTAAGTACATCGTTCTGAGGACAGTTTAAAAAATATTAAGAACAAACTACATGTCAGTCATTGTGCTAATTACTGGGGATGTTGTTCAGTTGTGTCCTACCCTCCATGTCCCCATTTGGAGTTTTCTTGGCAAAGATACTGGAGCAGTTTGTCATTTCTTTCTCCAGTTCATTTTACAGAAGAGGAAACTGAGGCAAGTGACTTGCCCAGGCTTCACTAGACTGCTCCAGGGATCCAGGACACACCAAAGGGCAAGAACCGTTGTCTTAGGAGAGACGACATGAACTCAGGCAATTCTTTCCAAGTAGAAAGCAGAAGGGGAAAAGGAGAGACCAGTAACGTTGAAGGAGGAGAGGATACAAATGGCTGAGGCATGAGGGAAGGCTACAGAAAAGAGGCTGACCCCGAGCTGTGGTTGGAGGAAGAAGATAAGGAATATAAAAGGCAACAATGAGGAACATTAACTCCTTGGAGCATTTGGAGTTTGGGGATTGACTAGTTATAGGGTTTGTTTGAGCTAGCACCGGGATGGGACCACTGTGAAAGAAGGCTGGGGAAGCAAGCTGGAGGCAGACTGTGGCATGCTAGAAATAAACAGCAGGCTAAGGACTGTGTATTTTAGCCAGCAGGTGCTAAGAAGCCATGGGAAGGTTGTGAGTGACATGATCAGACATCAGGCAGAAAGATTATTTCAGCAGCCCCAGTGGGAAGGCTGGATTAGAGAAGGGGAGAGCTGGGAAGCAGGAAGATTGATGGGGAGGGTGTTACAATAATCCAAGAGAGCAATGTGAGCAGAAATAAGAGGCTGAGTGCCAGAGATGTTGTGAAGAGAGAAAGGACGAGACTAAAAAATGGATCAGACGGTGGGGTTGAGAGTCAAAGGTGATGATGAGGTTTCAAATCTGAGTAACTGGGAAGGTTTGGAATTTTTTTGACCCCACAAAACCTTCGTGAAAGACAGGAAGCAAAATTGCATTGCTTTAATCAAGCAAGAGAGATTTGATGTTGTGTATGCAACCCTGGCAAATAGTAGCAAAGCTCATTTTATCCAAACAAGCCATGACTTCACAAGCAGGGCTTAAATAACATTAAGTAACTAGGAGAACATTAAGGTTGGGGATGGAGATTTTCACAGAATGCCTCTTCTTCCTTTTCAGCTTGCTCCATATCCAGGTTTTGGGGAAAAGGAATGGAAAAAAACATTTCCCTCTCATGGGTGGCTACAGACTGCAGGTTCTCAAGAACATTGAGAATCACCCTTGGGAACAATACACCACTACAAGGGGAAGAGGAAAGTGTGTTTTGGCAGCCGAAGAAGTACATGAACCTGGATGCCCAAATAATAATCCGACACAAACTGACATTTAGAAAAAAACAAGTCAGTGACTTCCCTTGAGATCCAACACTACTGACTTCGCAGCCCTACTGAGCCCTGATGAGAATTCTTGAAGTCTGTGTCAGACAAGAGATGCTTTGACAAACTGTGCCCTTTGGCTATTTCTGTTTGGTTTTGTTTGTTTGTTTGTTTGTTTTTTGCGGGGCAATGGGGATTAAGTGACTTGCCCAAGGTCACACAGCTAGTAAGTGTCAAGTGTCTGAGGCCGGATTTGAACTCAGGAACTCCTGAATCCAGGGCCGGTGCTTTATCCACTGCGCCACCTAGCTGCCCCCCTTTGGCTATTTCTAAAGAACTGGGATTTGCTGTTGTGCCCTCCCTAGCCACCTGCCCACGGGCACTATGAAATGAATTACCAAGAGATTGGCAACCACACCAAGGTGACCGAGTTCATTCTTGTGGGGCTGTCCCAACAGCCTGCATCTCAGATTGCCCTCTTCTGGACACTGCTCTTTGTCTACTTGGTGACACTGCTTGGCAACAGCGCCATCATATTGGCAGTGTGGGCTGAACCTCAGCTCCATACGCCCATGTATTTCTTCCTCAGTAACCTATCCTTCCTAGATCTTCTCTTCTCCACAAGCACTGTTCCCCTTATCATGATGAATGCCTTATGGGACTTCCCCACCATCTCCTACAATGACTGCTTTAGCCAGCTTGCCATCAGAGCCTTCTTGGCACTGACTGAATGCTTCCTCCTTGCCATCATGGCCTATGACCGCTTTGTGGCAATCTCCACCCCGCTGCGCTATTCTGTGGTCATGAGCTCTCGAGTCTGCAGGGGACTGGCCTCAGCTTCCTGGACAGTGGCACTCCTGGTCACTGTTATCCCAATTTTGACAGTGCCCATCAGCTTCTGTGGGAGAAATGCCATTAACCACTTCTCCTGTGAAGTCCAAGCCATCTTCAAATTGCTCTGCTCAGACACCACCTTGCTGGAGAGTCTGATGATGGCTTCTGCCACCATCTCCATGCCAGTGCCTTTGGCTTTCATCTTGGCCTCCTACCTGCGCATTCTTCTTGCAGTCCTCAGAATCCACCCCACAAAGGCTAGGCTCAAAGCCTTTTCTACCTGTGGCTCCCACTTGACTACGGTCACCATCTACTTTGGGACACTCATCTACATTTATTTGAAGCCTCAGAATAAAGAATCTCAAGATCAAGACAAAATCTTCTCCATATTTTATGCAGCTGTGACCCCCATGTTAAATCCCCTTATTTACACCTTAAGAAACAAAGACATGAAATCTGCCCTCAGAAAAGTCACCTTACGGACAAAATCTTGGTGGTAGATACTGTGACGATGCCCCGCAGTGGACAGGCCAACTTGAGTTCAGTACTGGCTGTGATGGGATTGGATTTGTAGGGTTGAACATTCCCCAATAGTTGGGTCACAGGATGCCCAACTAATCGTGTAAAAAGATCTCCTGAGTACATAGTATGGCAGTAGGCACTATGAGGAGATACAGATGCATAAGATGTCCCTTGCCTTCCAGGAGGTTACAGTCCAGTGTCAGGGCCATCTTCCCACACTGGAGGTTGGTTCAGCTTCCCACACCCCCACACCCCCAACTGCAGGGCTTGCTTTAGTTCTAGTTCATGCAATCTTGCCAGCTATTAAGGAGGAGGTGAGAGTATGAGGCAAAGCATGCAGGTTTCTCAGGATGGAAAATAGTCTAGTTTGGCTGGAACCCAGAGTGTTTTGAAGGAGAGTAGTGGGAGTTAAGGCTCAGCAGGTGAGTGCAATTCAATTCAACAATATCGTTTCTGCACCTACTATGGACAAAGCTCTGTACACTAAGACCTAGGAAAGATAGGGCCATGCAAAATGACCCCATACTCCTCCTCATGAAGCAGGCAGCTCAATAGGGCAACTGATTACTGAAATCCAAGACCAAACATGATGAGTGCATAAAGGAAGTTTGAGTGGTATGTTATTCAGGGTCTATGGTAGAAAATCATTATTTCCAATGGGGCTTCTCAGGAAAGGATTTTTTTAAAGCATTTTTTTGTAAAGTCTATTTTTATTGGGGGGGGGACAAGGCAAGGAACATTAAGTGACTTGCCCAGGGTCACACAGCTAGTAAGTGTCAAGTGCCTGAGGCCTGATTTGAACTCAGGTCCTCCTGAATCCAGGGCCAGTACTCTACCCACTGCGCCACCTACCTGACCCTAGAGCCAACTTTTTCAGGATTTTTAGTGGGGAAAAGGAGAAGAGAGATGGGATGGAAGTCAGATTGCAAATGACCTTGATTGTCAAACTAAAGAATGTAGACAATAGTAATCATAACCGGGGTTATGGGCTTTGGTTCTGGGACAGTCATTGATAAGGTCCCAAAGTCAGAAAAACCTGAGATCAAATACCACTTCAGATGCCTCCTAGCTGTGTGAACCTGGGCAAGTCACCTCTGTGAGACTGTTTCCTCACCTGCATAATGAGCATGAAAGTCATAGCACCTCCTTCCAAGGGTGGCCAGAAAGCTCAAATATAGGCAAAGCACTTTGTAAACATGTAACCCCTATGGAAATGTGAGTTTTTATTCTTTTCTTGTTCTGTATCTTCTGTATTGTATTGTGATTTATTGTGCTTCTCATGTTTGCATTGTCTATCCTGATAGAACAACATAAGGTTCTTGAGTTTCCCCCGTTAGACTGTGAGGTCCTTGAGGGCAGGGACTGTCTTTTGCCTTTTTGTATCCCCAGCATTTAGCACAGTGCCTGGCACATAGCTGGTGCTTAATCAGTGTTTATCAGTTGATTCTTGAGGGCAGGAACTTTTAAAAATTTGTATTCTCAGCACTTAGCACAGTGGCTGGTCCTGAGCAGATCATTAATATATGCTTCTTGACTCAATGCTTAATTAACAACAAGGAAGTACATGGGGGAGCGGGGGACCAGATGACAAAGGGCCTTGCATGTATGTAATGCTGGGTCAAAGGCACTGGAGAAGAGAAGGCTTAGGGTGGGGAAAGTACCAACTGTGGCCTTCAAGTAGGAGAAAGGTTGTCAAGGGCTTGCCCCTGTGCATTGCCCTTGATGCCTTGCCCAGCCTGGCACTCCTACTACTACCTAGAGACCCTCATGGGCCAATTTACAGGACTTCTTGTCTTGTGCCTCCATGTGTACTCCTGCACCCTTTCTGCCTCTGACCCTCTACATGACAATGAGAGCTCAGGCTATCTGCACGGGCATGAAAAGAGAGTCAGTACTTCAGGCTATAATGGGCCAAGGCAGTGGTGATGGTGGTGGCTGGTTTTGAGCATGGGCCCTGGGCACCAAGCTAGGGCTGAGAGGTCTGACTGGTGTAGCTCAATTGAGCTTCCCCCAAAGGAAGACCACTTTGTGGGTATTAGGGCAAGCATGGGTGTGAGGCATTGACTCTGATCAGGTGCACGTTGCTTATACTTCTCAGTAGATGGAGCCATTGGCCAACCCAGCAAAATGGTGTTCCTCAGGAGCCAGGTCCTTCTAAGTCGGATCCCACTGGGCCGGCAGAGGAGGCCTCTGTCTCAGCCAGAATCTTCACCTGTTTATGAAGAACTGTAACACTGGAGAGACTTAATGAGTATACCACTAAATCTACCATTTCCATTTAGCAATAGAAGCCAAATATATGTATCACCCTGACCACAGATAGCCCAGTAAAAGAGAAGCAACTTCTTCTCAAATGTTATATAACAAGTGGAGCTCCAGACACTTAACAGAATTATTGTGGTAGATGGATTGGAATGGGGAGAACCTTGTGGCAGGCAGACCCACCTTCAGGCCGTTGCATTAGTCCAGGTGTGAGGTGATGATGAGGGCCTGTATGGGGAGGGGAGGTGGCAGTCTCAGAGGACAGAAGGAGACAGATTCAAGAGATGTTGCAAAGGTCTTGGCAACAGATTAGATGGGGGGGGGGGGAAGTGAGAGATAGTGAAGAATCCAGGATGGATCCTAGGTTGCAAGTCTAGGGGACTAGGAAGATGCTCTTGACAGTAATAGGGAAGAAGGGGGAGGAGGGTTTAAGAGGAAAGATAATGCATCCAGGTGGGACATGTTGAATTTAAGATGCCCACTGGACATCCAGTTCCAGATGTTTGAAAGTCAGTTAGGGATGTGAGACTGGAGGTCAGGAAATGAGTTAGGGCAGCATTGGGATGATAATTAAATCCATGGGAGCTGATGAGATCCCCAAGAATATAGAGGGAGGAGAAAAGATGACCAGGGCAAAATCCTGAAGGACACCTATGGTTAGAAGGTGAAATCTGGAGGAGGAAAAGAAGACTTGGAAAACCTTTGTAACAAATGCAAGATTGTGTGTGTGTGTGTGTGTGTGTGTGTGTGTGTGTGTGTGTGTGCACCCAAATAAGATAGACAAGTATGTCTACACGAGTTTTCCAAACAAGGCACTTATAGAGATATTGCTAGAATCTTGACAACTTTTCTCCAAGGAAAACAGAGATTCCTGGCAGGAGGGCAGTAGGAAACGGGTTCTGCTTGGGAATTGCCCATTCCCAGGCTTGGAGAGGGGGTAGTAGTAGGCCTCCAATAGTCAAGGACGACCATGGATCAGCACCTTGAAGAGCCACAGGCCACAGTGTGGCTGTGCAGTCCGATACGGGAGCCGCAGCTCCTGAGTGACTTATAACCGGTAACTGCCGCATCCCGTGTTGTATCTACCCCATGAGGAGTAGCTGCAGTGTCCTCTCCAGGGCGCTGGCCTGGGTGGATCAATATGGAAAACAAGCTGTTGCCCATGCAGCAGGTTTTCCCTTTCTGCGACATTGGTGGATCCAAAGGAGAGGCAGAGCCAATACAGTTTGGCACCAGTGCTGCCACAGGAGTTGCCAGAGGGATGTGATGTCCAACATCCAACTGCCTAAGGGGGTACTAGACTACAATTCGATCTATTTGCCAGTCAGTTGTTCAACATTTATTAGGCTCCTACTATAGGCACTGTACTAAGTGTCGGGGAGACAAATATGAAAAAGACAGTTTCTACCCTCAATTAGCTTACCATCTAGTGGGAGAAGACAACACACAAAAGGAAATTGAAAGGGGGGAGGGTGCTTGGCTCAGAGG
Source organism: Dromiciops gliroides (assembly GCF_019393635.1). Lineage (NCBI taxonomy): Eukaryota > Metazoa > Chordata > Mammalia > Microbiotheria > Microbiotheriidae > Dromiciops > Dromiciops gliroides. The sequence continues at coordinate 79,976,970 of NC_057867.1, read as the reverse complement.
ACTGATGGAAAAGTCCAAAGGGGTGCAACTGGCCTGGGCAGCCTCCTTAAATGGAGGTTTGGGGAGAAGTTCATCACTCTGCTCACCCATCACAGCAGGCAGTGGGTACTGATGAGATTTTTGCCACCTCAAATATTGCTGATTTAGGGCCTCAAAACAACTGACTAGTTTCAAGTGAGGAGAGTTGTCCCAGCCTTTCACTGGCCAACTTGGCCTCTTCCCACGAAGCATCACAAAAAGTGAATAGGAAGTAAACACATTTATCCAAGCAAGCAGCACATAGGAAGGAAGTGGAGAAGCTATACAGAATAGAATAGATAAAAGGCACAAGAATGAATGAACTTGGGGTAGCTAGATGGCGCAGTGGTAAAGCACTGGCCCTGGATTCAGGAGGACCTGAGTTCAAATCTGACTTCAGACACTTGACACTTACTAGCTGTGTGACCCTGGGCAAGTCACGTAACCTTCATTGCCCTGCCCAAAAAAAGAAAAGAAAAAAGAAAAAAAAAAAGAATGAATGAACTTATCTGATGGGAGTGAGAACACAACTCAAACTAAGGGACAGAGACCCCAATCTTACACAGGAGGAAATCGGGAACATGTTGAGGAGCTGGCTTCCCCTACGTGCCTAGTCTCCAAATGCTTTCTTCCTCCTCCCCTTGGAGTTGGAGCCTACAGCCTGACATGCAGAGGCTCCAGCATCAATTTCATCTCTCAGGTAGGCACACAGCATTGCATCAGGATTTTCTCCATCATTTAGGAGCCTTCTCCATACACCCCAGGTGTGGCTAAAGGCCCATGTCATACAAATATGCATTATGCTGTAGTCATGGCCAGTCCTCAAGTTCACCCTCCCATGTATTTTTCCTCATAATTTGTCCTTACATCTCCATAGTTCAGGAAGCATTCTCCCTCTGCCTACCCCTAATAAACTGCCTTCCAGATTTTTTCATCATTTCAAAATAGGCTACGTTGCCCAGGTGGTTCCCATAATCGTTCTGGCTATGACCTAGTGTTTCCTTCTCTGGTGAGGCCTTCCTGGGACTGGATCTGTGTCAGGGTGACTGTGGGGTTGGGCTCGACTCCTGTATCAGCACAGCAGCTCCCTCCTTCTGACCTTCCAAGCCATTCTTGGTTAGAAGATGATTTCAGCACATTCTTCTGTGAGTTTTGCTGCTCCGGGCATTTTCCTATGGCATTATTTGGATGTTTTTTGGAGCCATCAGGTCATGAGTTCGGGAGCTCACTCAACCGAGTGTTTCCTACTTTCCATCATGCACTTTTGATGGGTATGAAGCTATTCCCAGTCCCTTCTGTAACTACCTGGTAACTCCTGCTTGAAGAGTCCCCCAAAAGGGACTATCTAAGACCTGAAGTTCCAGCCTCTCACCACCTTTGACCCACTGCTTCCACAGGGCAGGGCTTGCATTTCCACCAATACAGAGAGGGTCCCATACCAATGGGATTTGGGATGTGTTACATTCGGATCTCTAGTGCTTGGCATAGTGCCGGGCACTTAAATACTAGTTGACTGACAGCTTCAAAACCAGGCCCCAGCTGCTGTCTCATCCTGGAGCTTCCATCAGACCTTGGGCCTCCTTACCCTGCAATATCCAACCATTCCTGTGGCCTTCTTCCCCTGGAATCTCCCTCCACCAGGACAATGCCCTTCTTCCATTGGTAAGTTCCACCTAGAGCCTCTATTTTGTGCACCCACTTCCCATACAGTAGCATTCAATATAGTACCAATCAATATACTAGTGTGCTACTTCATGGAATTAGGTATGGCTAAAACAAAATGCAATAAAGAAGAATTGCCAGAGTTCAAAACTAACCAAAGGATAAAAAAAGTCAAATCAAAATCAACAAGCATTTATTAAACACTTACTATGTTCCACACACTATGCTAAATTAGTCAATCAACAAATATTTATTAAGTACCTACTATGTGCCAGGCATTGTACAAAGCACTGGAAACCACCCCCCCACTCCTGAAAAAAAGAAAAAGAGAATCCCTGGCCTCCAGTTTACAATCTAATGAAGACAATACACAAAAAGAAGCTAAAAACAAGGGCAGAAGGCAATCAGCACTTGGGGTCATGATATTGAAGTCTAGGGGAGTGGAAAATGAAGAGATGGGGTGCAGCTAGGTGGCGCAGTGGATAAAGCACTGGCCTTGGATTCAGGAGGACCTGAGTTCAAATCCAACCTCAGCCACTTGACACTTACTAGCTGTGTGACTCTGAGCAAGTCACTTAACCCCAACTGCCTCACCAAAAAAAAAAAAAGAAAAAGAAAAAGAAAATGAAGAGATGGCTGACCTAAGTGCCCTCCTTAAATAGAGGTTCTGAAAGGAGTGTTATATTGAATGCTACTGTATGGGAAGTGGGTTGAAACACTTCTCTTATAAGCTGAACCTAAATCTGACTTAATCTATTAGGTTCAAGGAGGGGTTTTTTGGCTTGTTTGTTTGCAATAGGCCCCCATGAACCATCAAAAGTCCAATGCAAACTTCTTTAATAACTGAAATTTTAAAACATATAAAAGATTTAAAAGGATGTAAGACAATTTGCTTTCCATAATCAGGAACTGAAGGAAGCACCCTGCAGGCACTTTGAGCTCAGGAAAGCATTTTTGACAAATTTCAGTGACCTCAAGCCAATCCTTTTATCATTCAAAGCACCATGTGGGGTTAATCTAAGGGCAGGGTGGAGAATGGGCTGTGGCCACCTGGACTGCAATGACCTTGGGTTTGATTAAGGTCCCTTTACTAAAAGAGACCTGCTGTGCCTTCTGATGGAGTGGCAGCAACTTCTTATTTTCTCTGGGATTGGGGGTTGGGTCAGAGACCATTGGCCACTGAGTGGCGTGGGGAAACAGATTCTTGTGAAGGAACCCCCCCCCCAAGTTATCTGAAGAGCTTTTTAGAGGGACTCCATCCTCTCTTTTGAATGCATCTCTTTGTGATTCTGCCAGCTCACCCTTGGAGTTGGGGGTAGGTGGATTTCTTGCTCTTCCCACAGATACATGACAATGAGAACAGATTCTTGCCTTGATGAACATGGGACTGAAAACCTCAAGTCCCTTGTTGCCTCTTTTGCTTTGTGTTGAAAAAGTCAAGCAGCAGCTGCGGGGTGCCACAGGGAAGAGAGTTCTAGAATGGAGACAGGATAACCTAAGTTCAAATCTGGCTTCATATATTCACTAACTGTGAGACCTTGGGCAAGTCACTTCATCTCTGTCTCAGTTTCTCCATCTGTAAAATGGGGATGACAGCACCCAACTCATAGGGTTGTTGCGAGAATTAAATGAGATGATAATAATTATAAAGTGTTCAGCCAGCACATGATAGGTACCAAATAAATGCTAGTGATGCTGCTGCCTCCCTTAATGGACTTCTCTCCACTCATTGATTTTCTGCCTAGATTGATTCCTCCAGCTCCCTCACAGTATCCCCGTTTGAGTGATTCTGAGCCTCTGGCTGGCATTGTCCAAAGCCCATTCCCTCCTCAATGTACCCTTGAATGTCCCCCTCCCAATCTATTGGCCCCTTCCATTGTGCTCTCTGTATTATTACCAAACTCCAGTTCTTATTTAATTTTCCTTCCATCTTCTGGGGCTCCCTACTGACGACACTGCATTTCTGGCCACACTTTCCAGTAGTTCTGGGGAAGTTGTAATACCCTTTCTTCCCCACTGTCACTTCCCAACCCTCCATTAGCAAACTCATCTCCTTTGAGATTGGTTCAATCCAAATCTATCACCAAATCTAATATCCTAGTGAACATTATCTATCAACTCTCAGGTCATTGCCCTTCCTTCCTCATTGAGTCCAGTGCCTGACTAAGAGTCTCTCTCTTCTCCCCATTTCCTGCCCTCATAATTGAAGAGTCCAACCTACATATTGACCCACCCTCAACTTCCCAGTTCCTTAATCTTGTCAATTTCCATGGCCCACACCTCCATTCCTCCTCAACTATGCACAGAGAACCCACAAGTGTTTCACTTTCATGTTCATAAATTCCTTTATCTTATTATAATCTTTTATCATTCCATCTTTCTCTATACCTTACAGTCTTTAACCCTGTTCTTTCCAATCCCTCCACCCCTCAGTTCTTTCCCAGGCCATCACCCCTGCACTTCCTTATTTCAATTCCTTGGTGAATCAGCTAACATCTATGCCATCGTCTAAAAGAGAATCCCTTGCCCCCTTGTCCTATCAAGGATCATGCCTTGCCTGTCCTTTGCTCCTATGCATGTGTTGTTGAATGCAGCTGGAGTGCTTTATGAAACCCAGATGACCAGGTCCAATTCAAATTTGGGGTTCAGAATTTCAACTGGGCCCTTCCCATAGCAAGTTAACCCTTTCGCATCTCTCTAATGAATTCCCTATCCTATTCCTCAGAGGGGTTGTTACAGATCTTTTCAACTTTCCTCAAGCCTCTTACAGAACACCTCTCACCCCCTCAGCCGAAGACCTTGACTTCACCAAAATAATTGGAGCCATGCACCAAAAGCTCTCTCTACTCCCCTCCTCCTCCTCCATTATCTTGACATCTTGCCCCACTATTTCCTTCTTGACTCAAATCTCACATGAACAGGTAGCCTTTCTTGCAGAGGAAAACTTTAAGACTTTTTTTTTTTTGGTGGGGCAATGGGGGTTAAGTGACCTGCCCAGGGTCACACAGCCAGTGTCAAGTGTCTGAGGCCTCAGGAACTCAGGAACTCCTGAATTCAGGGCCGGTGTTTTATCCACCGCACCACCTAGCCGCCCCCCAGAGGGAAACTTTAAATGTGCTCCTGATGGAATCCCTTCCTGTCTTCTTGAGCAGATTGCCCCCAGGGTCATCCCCACTCTCTCTACTAATCAATCTTTCCCTATCTACTGGCTCCTTCCATTCTGTCCATTTCTATGTAGTGAATTCTCCCTGTTGAGGGCTCACTCTCCCAGAAAAAGGTAGGATTCTAAGAAATACTCTGAGGGGTTGGGAGAATTCCTTTGCTGATGCTACTGGCTTGAGCACCCATTCCACATGTTTTCCTTCCACTGTGAGCCACCAGTGACTAGCATCCCTGTTCCATTTAAACACAACATAATAGGGGGCAGCTAGGTGGCACAGTGGATAGAGCACTGGCCCTGGATTCAGGAGGACCTGAGTTCAAATCTGGTCTCAGACACTTGACACTTACTAACTGTGTGACCCTGGGCAAGTCACTTAACCCTCATTGCCCTGCCCAAAAAATAAATTAATTAAATAAATTAAACACAGCATAATAATAGCTAACATTTATATAGCATAGGATATATGGCAGGCACTGTACTAAGCACTTTATCATCATCTCATTTCCTTCCTCACAACAACTCTGGGAAGTAAGTGCTATAAATTATATAAATTAGCTTTAAAAAAAAAAAAGACTATGCCTCTCATTTTCCCTAGGGTGGAAGTTCAGGGGTCAATCCCACTCCTGATTGGCACAGGAGATTTTACCTGTTCTATTTCTGACCTGGGCTAGTTCATCTCATCTTAAGCACCCTGATGGCCTTCTTTTCTTGGGGGTTTATGATAATAGTGACCAGTTTAGTGTGGATACCCAATTGGCATAGTTCAGTGAAGCTCAGAACATATGAGCTCAAGAGAACTACCAATCAGTCTTCTTGGGATTTAGGTATTTATCCTTTACCAAGGGACACTTAATGTAAAGATGTAGCAAGAACAAAAGTACATTTTCTTTCCCCCAATAGCCAAAGGGTACCCTCTCCTCTATGCCATCATGATCTCTGTGGAGAGGGGGCTCAAACTTAGCTCGGTTCCTACATAGCATTGGTCCCATACTTCATTGCTGCTGGATGGATGCATGTCTTAGTTACACTTGGGCTAGATCCCAAAGGTCCCTCCTTTCTTTTTATTGGTGCTGAACTGACTGCAAAACTTGTCATGGAGTCACATACCCCAACACAACAAGGAAGTGATCTGGGGAGGGGAATGTCATCTCTTTTATCATTCTAGTACTGTCCATGAGGTTTTCTTGTCAAAGATACTGGAGTGGTTTGCTATTTCCTTCTTTAGTGGATCACCTTTTTTCAGAACTGACCCGTCTGTCTTAGGTAAGCCTGCATGGTGTAGCTCATAGTTTCATTGAGCTATGCAGGTTCCTCATAGTGGAGATAACTCACTGGTCATAACAAAGACTTGTATTCAACAACCCAAAAGGCAGCATAGCATCCTTTATGCACATGAAGTGGAAGTGATGAATAGATTCGAGGGACTAGATCTGGTAGGTAGAGCGCCTTAAGAACTATGGACAAAGGTTGACGATATTGTGCAGAAGACAGCAAAAAAACACTTTCCAAAGAAAAAGAAGCACAAGAAAGCAAAACGGCTGTCTGATAAGGCTTTACAAATAGTTGAGGAAAGAAGGAAAGCAAAGGGGGAAGGAAAAAGGGAACAATATACCCAACTTAATAGAGAATTCCAAAGGATAGCAAGGAGAGATAAGAAAGTTTTCTTAAATGAGCAATGCAAAGATATAGAAAAAAATGATAGAGTGAGAAAGACAAGGTTTTTTTCAAGAAAATCAGACACACCAAGAGAATGTTTCATGCAAAAATGTGCATGACAAAAGACAAAAGTGGTAGAGATTTAACAAAAGCAGAAGAGATGAAGAAGAGGTGTAAAGAATACACAAAAAAATTCTACAAGAAATATCATAACATCACCAATAAGCAGGATGATGTTGTTACTGATCTGGAGCCAGACATCCTGGAGAATGAAGTCAAGGGGGCCGTAGGAAGCATTGCTCAGAATAAGGCCAGTGGAGGTGAGGGAATTTCAGCTGAGCTATTTATAATCCTAAAAGATGATGCTATTGAAGTGCTGCTGTACTCAATATGCCAGTAAATTCGGAAATCACAACAGTAGCCACTGGATTGGAAAAGATAAATTTACATCCCAATCCTAAAGAAGGGTAATGCCAAGGAATGTTCAGATTACCAAGTAATTGTGCTCATTTCACATGGCAGGAAGGTGATACTTAATATTCTACAAACTAGGCTTCAGCAATATGTGAACTGAGAATTACCAGAAGGGTAGTCTGGTTTTCAAAGAGGCAGAAGGACCAGAGACCAAATTGTCAATATTTGCTGGATTATGAAAAAAGCAAGGGAGTTCCAGAAAAAACATCTTATGTTTCATTAACTACACTAAAGCCTTTAAGTATGTGCATCACAACAAAATGTGGCAAGTACTCAAAGAGATGGGAGAACCCCATCATCTTACTTGTCTCCTGAGGAATCTGTAAGCAGGTCAAAAAGCAAGTTAGAAGTGAACATGGAACAACTTATTGGTTTATGATTGGGAAAGGAGTGTGACAAGGCTGTATATTGTCACCTTATTTATTTAACTTATATGCAGAATACATCTTGCAAAATGCCACTCTGGATGAATCAAAAGCCAGCATTAAGGTTTCTGGGAGAAATATCCACAATCTCAGATATGCGGAAGATACCACTCTGAGGACAGAAAGTGAAGAGAAATTAAAAAGCCTCTTGATGAGGGTGCAAGGGGAGAGTGTCAAAACTGGCTTGGGGGCAGCTAGGTGGCGCAGTGGATAGAGCACCGGCCCTGGATTCAGGAGTACCTGAGTTCAAATCCGGCCTCAGACACTTAACACTTACTAGCTGTGTGACCCTGGGCAAGTCACTTAACCCCGATTGCCTCACTAAAAAAAAAAAAAACTGGCTTGAAGTGTAACACCAAAAAAATGAAGATCTTGGCAACTGGTCCCAGTACTTGCTGGCAAATAGAGGGAGAAGAAATGGAAGCAGTGTCAGATTTTATTTACTCGGGCTCAAAGATCCCTGCAGACAGTGACAGCAGCCATGAAAATGAAAGATGCTCAATCCTTGGAAGGAAAGCTATGGCAAATCTGGATAAAATGCTAAAAAGCAGAGACATCAGCTTGCTCACAAAGGTCCACATAGTCAAAGCTATGGTTTTTCCACTACCAATGCACAGCTGTTTAAAGTTGGACTATAAGGAAAGCTAAGAGCTGCAAAATTGACATTTTACAATTGTGGGGCTAGAGAAGACTTTGGAGAGTCCCTTGGACAGCAAGGAGGTCAAATGGGTCAATACTTAAATAAATTGATTCAGGGGGCAACTAGGTGGCGCAGTGGATAAAGTACTGGCCTTCGATTCAGAAGTACCTGAGTTCAAATCCAGCCTCAGACACTTAACACTTATTAGCTGTGTGACCCTGGGCAAGTCACTTAACCCCCATTGCCCCGCAAAAAAAAAAAAAGAAAAAAAATTGCTTCAGGTTATTCACTAGCAGGTCAAATACTGAAGTTGAAGCTTAAATAATGAGAAGATGGGACTCGTTGGAAAAGACCCTTATGTTGCAAAAGATTGAACGCAAAAGGAAATGGAAATGGTAGAGGAGGAGATGGATCATTAGTATCAAGGAAAGAATGAACATGAACTTGGACAGACTTTGAGATGATAGTGGAGGGTCGAAGGGCCTGGCATGCTGTGGTCCATGGGGTCACGAAGAGTCAGACACAACCTAATGACTGAACAACAAGCCTTCCTTTCCTTCCTCTTTCCCCCCAGTGCCCCATTCTCTTAAAATCATAAAATCTCCAGCCTGGTCTCATTAGAGTTCCTCTATGAACCCTGATGATGACAGGGTTCAAAGGGGACACATGGATCACCTCCCCATATTACAATGTAAGAAGTTTCTCTCCACTCAGCATCTGCTACTCATCTCCTCTAATCTCATCACCAACTCAATCCACCTCCCTCAGCCTAATCTTCCCTCTGATGGGAGGACTGGAGGGGAGAATACCAAATTTCTCCCAATGACCTCCTTTATAAAGGGCACAAACTGGACTTTTTGGTACACTCCACTCTGCCTCTGCTCCTCTGTCTGGTTTCAACTCCATGAAACCAGATACCCCTTGGTTTTCTCCCTCCTCCTTGTTCATCTCTCCCCCTTATTAGATTGTAAGCTCCTTGAGGGCAGGCACTGACTTTCTTTTTCTTATTTGGTTCCTCGGCACTTAGCACAGTGCCTGGCACACAATAGTCACTTAACAAATATTTATTGGATTGAATTATCTTTTTTAATCCTTTATCATCATTCATTTGTATTTACCTTTTTATATTTCTCTTAACTCGTGTTTAAACTTCAAAGTTTCTATACAACTCTAGGTTTTTTTTCATCAGGAATGGTTGGAAAATGGATTTCATTAAAGGATTTCCCTGTAGATTATATTTCTTTTTGCTGGTTAAGTTATTCTTGGTTGTAAATCTATATGCTTTCCCTTCTGGAATATTGTATTCTAAGTTCTCCTGACTATGACCCCTTGGTACTTGATTTCTTTCTTTTTGGCTGCTTGTAGTATTTTTCCTTTGACTCTGAATTTTGACTATAAGGTTCCTGGGAGTTTTAATCAAGATTTCTTTTAGGAGATGAATTGTGGATTCTTTCTGTATCCATCTTCTCCTCTAATTCTAGGAGATCTGTGCAGTTTTTTAAAAGGTTTCTTTACATATGATGTCTAGGTGCTTATTCTGGTCATGCCATACTTGAATGTAGTATAATAATTCTTAATTTTTTTTGCCTTCTTAATCTATTTTCTTAGGTTGTTTTTTTTGCTATGAGATATTTTATTCTATGTTTTCAGTCTTTTGACTTTTGAAAAATATGTCTTGTCTCATAGAGATGTTGGCTTTGATTTGTCCTATTCTAATTTTCAGGAAGTTTGTTGCTTTGACAAGGTTTGACCTTGAACTAAGCCGTTAATTCAGTTTCCAATGATTTTCTACAGTTCTTGTTTCTTTTCCAATTTTTTCCACTGGCATTCCCATTTCACTGACGACATTGGGTTTATAACTTGTTTTTAAACTTTTGCTTTATCTCTTGACTAGGAATTCTCATTGAATTTGGGCATACGCAGTGTTTTTATTTGAAATTTTGATTAGAGATATTTTTGAGTCATTCTTTTCCTCTGGATCTGTATCTTAAGCATCCCTGACAGCATAATACCTTTTTATGGTAAGCTTCCCCCCTGGCCCCTTACTCATTCTTCCAGCCCACTTACCAACTTTGGAATGGATTTTAGGGGCTGGCTCTGGGCACTTCTGTAGGGAAGGTCTTGGCTGCTTCTGTTGCTGCTTTCTTGGGGCATGGAGTATTCTATTATTCCAGCCAAATCCAGCTGGCTGCTTGTTTTTGTATAGTCTTCCAGATAAGAATGGGTTTTTGTTTTTACATTTCTAAATAAGGTTTTTTGGAACACAGCCAGGCTTATTCATTTAAGTATTGACTGTCCAAACTCATGCTACTTGAGTAGTTGCAAAGAGACAATATTTGCTGCTTTCATTTCTTTGCACTGCTGCTGCGGGCAGCAAAATCACAGAGAGGCAGTTATGATTTGGCTATGTTTCTTTCCAGTGCCATATGTATTACTGTATCATGAAATTTTATTTTTGTGATTACCACTGCCTACCTGTCATGTCAAAGAAAGAAAAGAATAGAGAAGAAAACCAGCTTTGTTACCATTTTTGAGCTTAGAAGTCAGACAAAAATTTTCCTGAACCACAAGAACTGCTCTCAATCACTGTTATTGAACAGCATAATATTCCACCACCTTCATATAACACAATTTGTTCAGCAATTCTCCAACTGATGGGCACCCCTTCAGTTTCCAGTTCTTTTCCATCACAGAAAGAGCTTTTATAAATATTTTTGTATATATGGGTCCCCTTCCTTTTTTATCTCTTTAGGGGAATATACCCAGTAGTATTATCACCAAGTTAAAAGATATACACAATTTAAGAACCCTTTGGACTTAGGTCCAAATTAATTTTTGACTAATTCCACCAACAGTGCATTAAAGTCTCTTTCCCCGCATCCCTTCAAGCATTTGTCCTTTTCCATTTTTGTCATCTTAGCCAAGGTGTAAGGTAGTACTTCAGAGTTGCTTTCATTTCTATTTCTCTAATTATTAGCTATTAAGAGCATTTTTTAATATGACTATTGGTAGCTTGGATTTCTTCCTCTGAAAACTGCCTGTTCATATCCTCTGATCATTTTGATCAATTTGCTCTTCTTTTTTTTTAGTGAGGCAATTGGGGTTAAGTGACTTGCCCAGGGTCACACAGCTAGTAAGTATTAAGTGTCTGAGGCCAGATTTGAACTCAGGTACTCCTGACTCCAGGGCCGGTGCTCTATCCACTGTGCCATCTAGCTGCCCCAATTGGCTCTTATTCTTAAAAATTTGACTAAGTTTTCTATATATCTTAGAAATGAGAGCTTTCATAGAGAAACTTGCTGCAAAGACACCCCCCCAACCTCTTTTCTGTTTTTCTCTTAATTTTAGCTGCATTGGTTTTATTTCTGCAAAAAAAAACCCTGAAACTTTTATATAATCTAGAAAAACTTGAAATGACTGACATGAAATGATGCAAAGCGAAGTGAGAAGAACCAGGAGAACATTGTACACAGTAACAGCAATATCATACAATGAAGAATTGTGAATGACTTAGCTATTCTCAGAAATACGATGATCCAAGACAATCCCAAAGGACTAATGAGAAAGAACTGATATTGTTTGAATATAGACTGAAGCATGCTATTTTTTCATGTACCCACTTTCATCTTATTTTGGTATACTGGTGAGAAATTGGTCTATATCTGGTTTTTGCTAGACTATTTTCAGTTTTCCCAATAGTTTTTGTCAAAGAATGAGTTCTTGCCCCAACAGCTAGGATTTGGGGTTTTATAAAAACCTAGGCTGTTGTGCTCATTTGCATCTATATATTGTATACCTGATCTGTTCCACTGATCAATCTCTCTATTCCTTACCTAGTACCAAATTGTTTTGAAGGTTATAACTTTGTAGTATGGTTTGAAATCTGGTACTGCTAATCTCCTTTCCCATTTTCTTTTTTGTTAATTCCCTTGATATTCTTGACTTTTTTATTCCTGCAGATGAATTTTGTTGCTATTTTTTCTAGGGTTATAATATAATTCTTTGGTAGCTTGATTGGTATAGCACAAAGTAAGCAAATTAATTCAATCAACCAATAAACACATATTAAGTGCCTCCTAGGAGCCAGGCACTGTGCTAAGCACCAGGGATACAGAAAGAGGAAAGATGCAGTCCCTTGCCCTCAAAGAGCTTACAATCTAATGGAGGAGACAACAAGCAAACAAATATATACAAAGCAAGATATATGCAGGATAAATAGGAAATAATTAACAGAGGGAAGCACTGGAATTAAGAGTGGTTGGGAAAGACTTTCTGTAGAAGATAGGATTTTAGTTGGAACTTAGAGGAAGTCAGGGAGGAAAGTAGTGGGAGTAGAGGAGGGAAAGCATTCCCGATGTGGAGGACTGCCAGAGAAAATGCTCAGAGCTGAAAGACTGAGTGTCTTGTTCGTGGATTAGCCAGGAGGCCAGTGTCACTGGGTCAGGGAGTAAGGTATAAGAAGACTGGAGAGGTAAGAGGAGACTAGGTTATGAAGGGCTTTGAATGCCATAGCATTTTGTGTTTCTGGAGGCCATAGGGAGCCACTGGAGTTGATTGAGTTGGTGTGTGTATGTGTGTGTGTAACGTGATGGGACCTGTACTTTAAGAAAATCATTTCAGTGATTAAATAGAGGATCGATTGGAATGGGAAGAGACTTGTGGAAGGCAGGCCCACCCACAGATTATTGCAACAATGAAAGCATGTGGTGATGAAGGCCTGCAATAGTGTAATCTTAGTGTCAGAACATAGAAGGGAGCATATTTAAAAGATTTGGCAAAGGTGAAGTTGACAGACCTTAGCAACAGTTTGGATATTGGGGGTGAGCAATAATGAAGAGTCCAGGTGCGGGGTGGACTTAAGGGGAAAGAGAAGTTCTGTGTTGGACATATTTAGTTTAAAATGTCTCTTGGACTTCCAGTTCAAGATGTCTGAAAGGCATTTGGAAATGTGGGGTTGGAGGTCAGCAAAGAGATTGGGGCAGGAAAGGTAGATTTGAGAGTCATCACCATAGAGATAAGTGCATCCACTACAAATTTATGTTATATAACCTCAACTGGGCCCTCACTGCCGTTAGGCAATCCTACTATTCTTTCCTTATCAACTCACTATCCCATTCTCCCCAGTGGTTCTTCTATTGATGGAACTCTGAAGCTGTCCAACCATTCTTTCTTGTCGCTCCCTGGGACATTTCCTTGGCTCCTCCTGGCAGGCAATTTCCACCTGTTTGCAGGCAATGACGGGAAGAGCAAGGGAGGTGACCAGGAGGCAGTGGTCCTCATACACTGTATGAAATTGGATAGCTCACTAGATGAACTCTGCCACAAATTCCTTACTGACATATTGATGACCCCAAGTTTCATCTTCCTGGCCTCTTCAAAGTTTTCCTTCTGTCCAATGTTGGCCAGGCAGGCAATAATATAGCCTTGATCCTTCAGCCACACCAGCATATAGAATGTGTCCAGGCCTCTGCAAGAAGCATAGCACCTTTGCCTGACATTTTCTCTGTACTTGGCAAAGCTGGAGGCAGTGAACTGGCTGCAGAGGTGAGGAGGCTGGAGCATGGGTTCCTTGGTATCATTCTCAGTTCTGTGAGAGCCATTTCCTTCCTGAGAGGTTAATGGTGGTGTCCTAACTGGGTGTCCAATTCAGTCTGTTGCAAATTCTTGTTGATTCTACTCTCTTGACATCTCTTGAATACACCCCTGTTTTTGCCACTGCTGGTTCAGGCCCTCATTATTTTATGCCTTAACTAATGCAAAAGCCTTCTAGTTGGTTTCTTTGACTTGTCTTTCCCCATTCCAATCCATCATCCATTCATCCACCAATGTGATTTTATGTGATCCTGGGTAAGTAAATTAAACTCTTAGTGCTCTAAGCCACTGGTGTCAAAATCAAATAGAAATATGGGCCATTAAGCCATACCTAGTGACCAGCTAGGTGGTGCCATAGTGGACAGAGTGCCAGGCCTGGAGTCAGGAAGACATCTTCCTGAGTTCAAACCTGGCTCAGACCCTTGTTAGTTGTGTGACCCTGGGCGAGTCACTTAACCCTGTTTGCCTCAGTTTCCTCATCTGTAAAATGAGCTGGAGCAGAAGGAAATGGCAAGCCAGTCCAGTATCTTTGCCAAGAAATTCCCAAATGGAGTCACAAGAGTAGGACACAACTGAAAAATGACAACAACAACAACGACCATAGACTCATGATTTCTGTTCATTGTATTTCCTCCTATATGTCCAAACAGTGGCCAAATCTTGCCATTTCTACATCTACAACATTGCTCACATTTTTTACCTTCTCTCCATTCCCATAGGCACTGCCCAAGTTCAGGGGCAGCGAGGTGATGCAGTGGATAGAGCAATGGCCCTGGAGACAGGAGGACCTGAGTTCAAACCAGGCCTCAGACACTTACTGGACAAGTCACTTAACCCCACTTGTCTTAAACATCAGAGGCCTTCTCCAGTTGTCCTGATATATGTCCTGCCACTGGACCTAGATGGCTCTGAGAGAGTGAGGTTGGTGACCTTGCACAGCCCTCCCTCACTTAAATACTATTCAGTGCAAGCCATGACATCACCCTGAATGAAGGACAAAACAACAACAGCAACAACAACAACAACATAACCTTAGTTCAGGTCCTAATAATCTCTCACCTAGATTATTATTGTAGCCTCTTAACTGATTGATTTGCTTCAAGTCTCTCCACTCTAATCATTCCTCCACAAAGCCACCAAAGTGATTTCCCTAAAATACATCTTTTCCTTACTTAATAAACTCCTATCAGGTTTAGTATCAGATACAAACCCAGTTTCCCCCCAAATTACCTTTGTAGGCTTACTACACATCATTGTCCTCCTTGATACTATGATCCAGCCAAACTGGACTTATTATTCATGTATGCAGCTGTCATCTCTCATCTCCATGCCTTGCACCCGCTGTTGCCCAAGCCTGAAGCATGCCCTCCTCACCCGTGCCTCTTCAGATTCCTAGCTTTCCACAAAGCTCAACTGAAGTGCCATCTTCTTCTTCTTCTTCTTCTTCTTCTTCTTCTTCTTCTTCTTCTTCTTCTTCTTCTTCTTTTTAAAGTGAGGCAACTGGGGTTAAGTGACTTGCCCAAGGTCACACAGCTAGTAAGTGTTAATGTGTGAGCCCGGATTTGAACTCAGGTCCTCCTGACTCCAGAGCCTGTGCTCTATCCACTGTGCCACCTAGCTCCCCCCATCTTCTTCTACATGAACCCTTTCGTGAGCCATACCACCCCCAGCTGCTAGTCCTTTCCCTCCAAGATTACCTTGCATTGATTTTGTCTCTACCTATACATGTACATCATATCTTCCCTAATATAAGCTCCCCAAGGCGTGGATTGCTTAGTTTTTGCCTTTGTGTCTCCAAGACCTAGGACAGTACCCGGTGCATTGCAGGTGATTCACATGTGCTTATGGATTGATTGATCCCAGTTCCTTATTATGTGGATTATTTCTAGGAATACTCATGCAGGGCTAGGAGTGGGGATAAGCTCCCACTCTCTATAAAATGTTCCAATAGCATGCATCTCAAATAGCCTCTGACAACCGAAGCCCAACTCCTGGCCTTCTCGTGGCGGAACTCTTTCCACTAACAGGAGAAGGGGGGTGAAGGTGAGTTACTGGCGCCTTAAAACCAGTCGCTTTGGGCAGGTGGGGCTTGTTAGCATTGGCTGGCAAGCCGCCATGGGGAAGGAAACCCTGATTTTAAACCTCCTCTGCCTTGCAGCTATACCCATATATGGGAAAGGTTCGGGAGTTAACCTTGAGGAAAAATCAGGAGTCGGAGTCCCTTAGGCAGTTGGATGTTGGACATCACATCCCTCTGGCAACTCCTGTGGCAGCACTGGTGCCAAACTGTACTGGCTCTGCCTCTCCTTTGGATCCACCAATGTCGCAGAGAGGGAAAGCCTGCTGCGTGGGCAACAGCTCGTTTTCCATATTGATCCGCCCAGGCCAGCGCCCTGGAGAGGACACTCCAGCTACTCCTCATGGGGTAGATACAACACGGGATGCGGCAGTTACCAGTTATAAGTCGCTCAGGAGCTGTGGCTCCTGTATCAGACTGCACAGCCACACTGTGGCCTGTGGCTCTTCAAGGAGCTGATCCATGGTCGTCCACAACTGATGGAGGCCTACACTCACTCTCTTTATGTTTTTTCCCCCTGAATGCATTTCTTCCTTTAATTCTTTCAGTATTTGTAATCCAGAATCACAGAAATTGAGAGTTGGAAGGGATTCAAACACAAAAGGAATCCTGAGTATAACCATGCTATTTCTGCCTAGAGAACATTCTAGCAACAGTGTTCTTGATATTGGTTCTGCCCTTTTTTCTTCTGTTCCTTTTTTCTTCTGCTTATTTTAATCTAGAATAGAGATCAATTGTGTTACAGATCTTTACTTATTGTTTTCTAGTGGTTTTTAAGTTTTCTTTTGAGGATTTCTGGTAATGTTGTTTCTTTGGGATGTTTCTGTTACTATTTTTGAGGGGGCAGATTTCCTTGTGACCTTTCACTCCATCATCTTCCCAGAATTCTCTGCTTTGGAATCTTTCCATTATTCCATGGCAGTCAAGTGGATTAGGTAATGAGATTTAGTTGGATGGGCAGTGCTATGTCTTAGACAGAGCCTGCAGATAGACAGGGACAGGGACAGGAGAAGGAGAAGGAAAGAAGAGGAGTGGGGTTGGAGGGTGGGGGAGGAGAAGGATGAAAGGGGTAGGGGGAAAAGAAGGTGAGAGCCTTGTGGATTAAAACTGAGATACTGAGCAGCCCTTTCAGAAAATGCCAAGTGTTTCCCTGCCCTGAGGCCTCTGATATTCTCTCATTGATGCCAGTTTTCCTGCTGTCTAGGAAACACCATGATCTAAGAATTACAATCATGGGCAACCCAAAGGGTGACAGAGACATGGATGGTGGGCATCAAGTATTATCACTTGGCAATACAGTCTTCTCACTTGTTCATGAGAAGTAGTGTCAAAGACTTCAATGAAGACCTGCACAATGCTGAAAGATGGAAAGATCATGCAATCAGAAGAAGTTCTCAAAGATGCCAATCAATCAGCTCAAGCCCCACCGTGGTGCCCACCCAACATTTCAGACTTAGATAAAAGCCACATGAGGCAGATCTGTTGAAGATTCAGGATAGGATACGGATGAGAGCTGCACTGGGTGAGGTGTGGGTGTATCACACTGTACTGGTGAAGGGCGAGATCACAGACACATTGGAGTAAGTAAGGATGCTATCGCATGACTTCGGTAAATGCAACATTGGCCATCCCTTTGTGTCAATATTCTGCCCTCTCCCTTTCCTACTCCATCAACCCCAGGTTGCCTGGAAACCCCCTTGCACCCAAGCTGCTTGTCTACTCACAAGCCTTGGAGAAGATGCGTTAGTAACTCCATCCTTTCTGATGAGGTGAAGAACAAGCAGGCCTGAGCATAACCTCCTAAGATCCTCCAGGCCTAACCAGATGCCAGCTCTCTATGCCCTACAGTCTCTCAGAACTCTCATCTTAACCTTCTATATAGAGGAGAGGCCTCTGGCCCTTGCCATGTGCACCACCACTGTACCCTCAGGACATACAAACCTTTCCAGCAGCCCCACAGCTGCATTGTCTCCCCCAACTATGTCAGCTCCTTCAGAGCCAAGGATGGCTTTGATTTTTTCTAATTGTATCCCCAGTCCTTAGCAGAGTGCTTTAAAATGCTTTTTCTTTCATTCATTTATTCTTTCACCCATTTGCATAGGTCCTCATCACCTTTCCCCTGGACTATTGGAACAATCTTCCAATGAATACCTCTGATCAAGTTAGTCTGTGGTTCAACTGTCTTCCATACTCAGCACTTTGTGAACTGGTTTCCCTTCCATAACTTTACTTACACTACTTTCCATGCCTGAAATGCCCTCTGTGCCCTATCTTATTTCTATTGTTTTTATTGTGTTGTTTTTTTTGTGTGTGAGGCAATTGGGGTTAAGTGACTTGCCCAGGGTCACACAGCTAGTAAGTGTCAAGTGTCTGAGGCCAGGTTTGAACTCAGGTCCTCCTGAATCCAGGGCTGGTGCTCTACCCACTGCTCCACCTAGCTGCCCCATATCTTATTTCTACCTGTTGAAATCATTTCTGCCTTTTGAGGCCTCAGATGCTACCTCTCCCACCAAGGCTATTTTAGTTGCTACAGTCAGAAGAGGTTCCTCCCTCCTCAGGTTCCATTAGGCAGCCCACTCTTCCATCTGTTTCTACACTAGTGCTCTTTTTTTGCATTCCAGTCGTGTCTCTTTTTATTACTAATTTTCTATTAGGGGCACTCTTTCTCATTCACTTTTGTATCCTTCCTCTCCCTTCCTCCCCACCCCCTAGTCTTTGAACCCATAGCTTTGCACACAATAGGTACTTTACTGAGTAGTAAATGTTTGTTTAATTGAATTTATATTTTTAGCTTTGTAAGTCCAACAATCAATAGGATATTTCCACTCAGGTATTTTGACAGTGAGAGACAGTGTGGCATAATGGCTAGAGAGCCAATGGGGAAGTTAAGAGGACCTGCATTGAAGTTCAGCCTCAGACCCACTCTGGCTTGTGATCTTGGACAAATCCCTTAACCTCTCAATGCCCCAGGAAACCCTAAAACTCAAATTGCAGAATAGTTGCTGAGCTACTTTGGTGGAGTTTCCTCCCCTAGAATTCTCCATGTCAGTGAAATCACAGGCCCAGATAGAAAACAGCCAAGTCAAACTCCTAACTCTTTCCCTCCATGCTATGCATGCCCTGCTCAAGAAATGGCTCCTTTTCAGTTACCTGGAGGATGAAATATCAACTCCTTTATTGCTTGCCCAGTCTGGCCCTAGCCTATTTTCCCAGACCAAACAATCACCTTCGACTCCTCCTCATGCACACTACCATGTAACCCAATTGTCCCACCTGCCGTTCCCTCCATGTGACTTTCCACTGGGGAATCAAGAAAGGGCCCCTTGAGGAAGTGGTGCCTGCGTTGTACATGGACAGAAGGAGTCCTTGAAGTGGAGGTAAAGTCAAGAGCATTCCAGGCTTTAAGGCAGGAGATGGAAAGTCACTTTGGATATATTCTCTCTGTGTATCCGTTATTTTCCAAGGCAGGGGCTTTGTGCCAGAACAAGGGCAGGCACCTAGTGGGGACTTGGCCAATGCTTGTTGCTTTGAAGTGAGAGGTGGGGCCTTGGTTATGTATGGCATTGCAATTCAAGTAGCCAGATTTCTGCCATTAACTGAGAGAGATTATCACGCTTTTCCACTCATCTTTTTTTGGTAAGGACATGAACTTTTTATTAATACAACATAGCATAACAATCCATAGTACAAAACCCCATTTTAACATGACATACCTATATGACATACAATGTAAAGAAATAAATGCCTAGGCACACTTTTGCGCCTTTATCATGAATGGTTAACTATTATCAATCACTACTCAATCTAACACTGGTCTTAGCCTTCGATTTGATTTGAAGGAAGCCAACCTGCTAGGTTACCCTGGATCTTTAGTTTGGAGTCAGACCCTCTTGCAATCCCAATTGAGGTTTCCAGCCAAGTTTGAGAATAAAATCCCTTTCTATGGCCATAGGTGGTCTATCTATCAACTAGTCTAACCCTTTCATTTTATATACTCTGGGGTCCTTATCCCCAAAACTACATGAATGAATAAGGGCACTGTGACTAGGCTGCTGACCACATCTTCCCCTCAGGGTTCTAGGGGTACCCCCTAGGGGTCTTTCCAATGCTATTGGCTCAAATCTAAATTCAGTTGTGTTCTGCTTTAATAGCAACTGCCAGTTACAGTTAATTGTCATCAATTGGCCTAGTGATTAGCACGCCAATATAATTTAACATCAATTAGCTTTTACAGCAGGGATGTTTACTGAAAAGATATAGAAAAAACAAAAGGATAAGTACATCCCCCTAGCCAGGGGCAACATCTCCCCTATAGCACCATAGTCCCTGGGGGAGAGTGGGCTCAAGTTTAAAATAGTTGCTACAATGTGCTCTCCCCAACAAGTTCACTTTCAAATATGGCAGAGTCAATGGAGGAAGTCTCTCTTTTGCTTGCAGAACTCAGCATCTCGACATCAGTTCCCAGTCTGTTGGGCTGGGTCAAGCAGGTCCCTCGGGGCTTCAGTCTTTACTGGGCTTAGCTACCTGCTTACTCTGTGCTTAGTTAGATCCCTGGAGTTCTCTCAAGCTTTGGAAGTTCTTGAGGTTGCAGCCTAGTAGGTTTGGTCTCCAATGCTCCTTCCCCCCAAGTCAATAAAGAGTAGACACAAGAGGGATGAAGCAGCAGCTTGCAGCCACATAGACCTGGGGGAAGAGGAGGTTCTCAGTGCTCTCTTCACCCTCCACAGAAAGCAGGCCCAGTGCTGGCTCCCCCTTGGGTCAGGCTGGCAGCAAACAGTTTCAGAACATCTGAAATGGAGAGCTAAGCTCCTCGATTCCCAGTCAGCAAAGGCTTGAGCCTCCATTGGCCAATTTCCCATTCCATTGCCCAGATTCATTTGAAAAATTAAGAGTTCATATCTCTATTCTGCTTTAACATATGCAAAGTACTTGCCTTACAATCACTCTGGCAAAGAAGTAATGTGTTATTATCTCCATCATACATCTGAGGAAACTGAGGTTCTGAGAAGGCCAATGCCTTGCCCCTGGTCACACAGGCTCCCGGTCAGGGGCTGTTTCACCAGGGCCTACTGCATGCCACTGCTCCCATGACTACCCTCAAAAACCCATCCACACACGGTCCTAAACCGCTCTCCAACCCCCAGGAAATCAGGCCAGTGTCCAGCCCCTCCCCCAATGCCCTGATCTTCTTCAAAGAAGATCATCTTTGTGGAAAGAACTTTGCATAGCTCCTGCCTCAGAGTGGACACCATATAAATGCTTTTTTCCTTCTCCTTCCCCTCTTCTCCCCCATCCCATCCCCATCCTGGTACTGAGTGCTGCTGTGTGTTCCTGGGCAAGTCACTTACCTTTTTTAGGCCTTAGTTTTCCCATTTGTAAAATGAAACACATGGGTACCTGCTCCACAGAGTCACTATGAGGATAAAATGAGTCTTATCCCAGTCAAGAAGGTAGGACAACTGGTCCCGTGGAGCAGGAAGAAAGCAGCTCTTGCTGTCCAGGGAACCCTGCTGAGTGTACCATCCTCTCTCCCACTCAGAAACTGCCCAAAAGCCAGCATATAGAAGAAGAGCTGACCCAGATGTCTGGACTGGACTTGCAAAATCACCTTCAGTTCAGCCGGGGTCGGCAGGTGGGAGAGCAGGAGAGCCAGGGGTCCTCTGCAGGGCAGACCCCGGGGAGACTAATTACCTGAGTGCCTTTCATTGTGTGCCTGCTGTGCTGTGTTCCTGCTGAGGGCCTTCTGAGGTAGGTAGGCTGTGTTGCCAAGTGTATACCACAGGGCTTGGAAGCAACGATGGCTCTGCCCAGTGTCCTAGGGTAGTGATTACTCTGTCCTTCAAACATTGTCTTTGCCCGTCTGTGCCCTCTCAGACACATCTGGGGCCAAGGTCAGTTGGGCTACATGGTGAACGAGTCCAAGGGCTTTGGGAAAGATGCTATACCAAGGACCAGAGCTGTTCTCATTGCTGATCCCCACTTTCAGAAACAAACTGGACACAGAAATCCCTAAGCTTGCCAGAACTGGCCAGTGGGAGGGCATGTGACTGAAGCAAGTTGCCACGTGGGGCATCTTAAACCAGAACACTAGTTCAAAAGATGTGGAGTGAGGGGCAGGATAGCTTACTAAATAGAGAGAAGTTAAGCTTGGACTCAGAAAAACACGCTTCAAGTCCTGCTTCTGACAGTAAGTGATTGTGTGACCCTAGGCAAGTCCCTTAACCTCTCCCTGTCACCCAGGCAACCCTCTCCAATCAAAATCTCAGAAAGGCAGTACGGTATGCTGGTGAGGACTTGGGGCTTAGGATGAGGAGACGTGGGTTTGAGTGCCCAAGGGCAAGTCCCATCACCTTTAAGATCCTGTCTGAGAGTCTATAGGATGGATGGGGATAGGAGTAACAATGTTCCCTCCCTCCCCCCCCTTCCCCCCTCCAGAACCTCAGAGGACTGAGCTTTGTAAACAAACCATAGCTGAGTCTAGGGAAGTGTGCAGACATTGATACCCCACGAGCTTGGGCTCTTCTTCCCTGCTGGCCCTGCCTCTCCTTCAGACAGGCTCCTCTCTTCCCAGGACTTTGTGCAGTGCCCTCTTGACCTCCTTGTTGTGCATGCTGTAGATGATGGGGTTGAGCACGGGTGTGATGATGGTATAAAGCACTGAGAACACCCGGCTCCGTGTCTTCGAGTAGGACGAGCTGGGGAGGATGTAGCAGAGCACGGAGGTGATGTAGAAGGTGCAGACCACAGTGAGGTGGGCAGCACATGTGGAGAAAGCTTTGTGGCGGCCCTCAGCTGAGCGGATCTGAAGGATGGCAGCTACCACGTTGATGTACGAGACCACCACCAGAGCAAGGGAATAAGGGCCACCACAAAGCTGAAGAAGAAGAGGCCCAGCTCATTGGGCTGTGTGCTGGAGCAGGAGAGCTTAAGGAGTCGTGGCAGGTCACAGAAGAAGTGGGTGATCAGGCAGGGCCCACAGAAGTCAAGCCTGGTTGCCAGGAGCGTGTGGGTGAGTGCATTGGTTAGTGCCAACAGGCAGGAGATTGAGGTGAGCGTTGCCCAGGTCCGGGAGCCCATGAGGACCAGATAGTGAAGTGGCCGGCATATGGCAGTGTAGCGGTCATAGGCCATGGCTGTGAGCAGGAAGCACTCCCAGGGTGCCAGGAAGTGGAGAAAGAACATCTGGGTGAGACAGGCCCGGTAGGACATGAGCTACTTGGTGGCCAATAGGTGTGCCAGAACCTGGGGGACACTGTTGGAGACATAGGGAGCATCGAGAAGTGAGAGGTTGGCCAGAACAAAATACATGGGTGTGTGGAGCCTTCGGTCCAGAACAATGAGGCTGGTGATACCCAGGTTTCCAGCCAGGGCCACGATGTAGACCAGCAGAAAGATGGTGAAGAGCACTGGCTTCAGATCCTTTGCATCCGTCAAACCTTCCAAAAGGAACTCAGAGACTGAAGTCCCATTTGCCCTGGGCAGGGAGCCTGGTGTCACCCCCCCTCCATGAATAACAGCCTGTGCGGAGATGATTAGGAGTGTGAGGGCCTGGGCACTGGGCTCACAGCTGGAACACCCTTAGGAGTAGAGGATTAAGGGGAAGGTGGGGTGGCTTCAAGACTCTGGCAGGAGAGGAAGGAGGATGGGCATGATGGTTAGATATCAGGGGCTCTCTCTGTTCTCAGGCCAAGGGACTAAGTGATGCCCTCTTCATCTTCTACACATTCCTCGGGATCAGGGGATGGCCAGAACTACCCTCCCCCAGTTGAACTCCTCTCCTGCTACTTCCTGTTTCTGTCTCTTCCCAAGCCTGGCTCACCACTCTGCCTCCATTTGTCACCCTCTGATGTCTCAGGCGTATGATGGAGGGAAGAACTGCAGTTGGGCAACGTGGGAAGGTGGGAGAGTCGTAGAAAAGATGGCATACTTGTGTCTAGTATATGGAATGGAAGTCAAACACAGAAGGGGCAGAGGGGGACTAGGGGCCTCCACAAGGGTAAATCATTGACTCCAATGCTCTGGAGTGACGGAACCACATCATTACAGCCCTCCAGGCACACTGGGCTCCAGGATCACTCTGAGCCAAATGCTTGCCTTTCTCTGCTTTCCAGTTCCTGTCCTTTGTAAAATAGCAGTAGAGGATTGACCTAGCCAGGTGCTAATATCCTGGTCAGTCCTAACCATGTGCAAGCCAATGACCTAAGGGTTTGGCCTCTTTTATCAAAGACCTGTCCTCATCTATGCTAAGCACCTATCTCCACACTGAAAATTGCTGGGTCAACTTTTCAAGTCCCTGAGCCTGCACACCCTCTGTCCTAGCTTGGGTCCAGATCACTATGCTCCTGTCACTACCTCTGG
Source organism: Dromiciops gliroides (assembly GCF_019393635.1). NCBI lineage: Eukaryota > Metazoa > Chordata > Mammalia > Microbiotheria > Microbiotheriidae > Dromiciops > Dromiciops gliroides. The sequence goes on along the minus strand of NC_057867.1, from coordinate 79,952,905 downwards.
CGGTCACTGCTCCAGATCGTCCATGGCCAGCAGGAAGGATAGGAGATTTAATGCCCAGAGGCGGTGCCCACCTGGAGATTAGTCTCACTGATGTGTTTGTACTCAGTGGCAAACAGTTATTTCAAACTACTCAACCAGGATTTCTGATTCTTGCTTTCTTTAACCTTCAAGGCCTCTTTGCTCTATCTTGCCTTCACTAGTGTACTTACAACATCTCCATTTGTCCCTAGTCACTAGTAAATTGAATAGTAACTAGTAGCCCCCATTCCTACTTCGTAGATCTTTGCTAAACCTGACCTCTAGCACAATGGCAATATTTCATACCTAATCTGCTCCAGCCTGGAACATCACCTTGCCCTCTGGGCACTGAGGCTAGCCCCTACTGCACTGGCTGCTGCCCAATTTCTGATGGGACACGGGCAAGAAAAAAGCCTAGATATGGGTGGCAGGGCTCATCCAAGCTGTGAGAGGCAGAGCTGGGTGACTAAAAGCTGCTAGACAGAGAGGAGGTCTTAGCCAAGAGTCTCCTCTTGGAATGAGAACCACTGGGGCTCAAAGTCTTGGCAGAACCAGGACTACGAGTTGGCCAGGTAAGCCTGAGAAAGTGAGCACAAGAATCCGCAGCTTCAGTGACTGGCAGAGCCCTGGGCTACCTCACATGGGGAAGAGAAGTGGGCAGAACCAAGAAAAGAAAGCACTCTGCTCAGATGGAGGGGAGGGGTCTGGATGAAGGGTTCTAGCTTGGAACTGGCGAAGTTGAACTCTGGATTTCATGGTTGGGCAGGTAGAACCCTGACCCCTCCAGGGAAAGAGGTGGAAAGCCTCATGCTTTCAGATGACTGACTATAAAGGAAGGGTATGGCCCTGGATTCAGGAGGACCTGAGTTCAAATCTGATCTCAGACACTTAACACTTACTAGCTGTGTGACCCTGGGCAAGTCACTTAACCCCAATTGCCTCACCAAAAAAAAAAAAAAAGGAAGGGTATGGATGACTCAGTCAGGTCACCATGAAGCACCCCTGGAAGGAGCCCCTATGCTTGGCTGGCAGCAGCAAAGACAGGGGGCCAGTATTTCATCAGATAGATACATAAACACAAAGTCTCTTACTGTCAAAAACCAGTGCCCAACCAGGTTGCCCCAAAATACAATGCTCATAATCCACAGAGATTCTACCCATAGCCACTCACCAGTGGGGTTTCAGCAATCCCCTACCACCCTTGCCACCCTGGCATTCCAGGCAGACAGCTTCCTCTGGCCACTTGATGGGGAGGAATTTAAGAGCTACAGGGGAGGAAAATGCAGCCTCCCAATCCTTCCCTGGGAGCCACTGATTTCCCTTCAGGGAAGAAAAGTAGGATAATGGGGAGGGAGCCTTTGGGGGGTAAGTGATGTAAGAGACAGCACAGGAAATAAGTAAACAAACATGAAGGGGAAGCGTGTTCTGCCTTAGAAGGCTCTAGGGAGCCTTCACCATTTCCAGGCCAGGCTCAGGGAGATGATGGATGGGCTCAATGTGAGGAGCAGAAAATAGGAAGACACAGACCACAGGCAAAATGAGTGGCCTAAAGGAAAGATTCCCCAGCAATAATTATACATTGGAAAAGAGTACTGGCTTTGGCAGAGGCCTGTGATTCAAGGGGCAGCTATACCTCTTCATACCTGGTGACTTTGGGGAAGTCACTTCTTCTCCCTGGGCCTCAGTTTCCTCTTCTGTAGCTGTACTAAAGAGCCTCTGAAGTCCCTTCCACTCTAAAGATAGGATCCTTGGGGCAATCTCAAGGGTAATCTATAAACTGGTGTCCATGTTGAAATTAAGAGTTTAGCAGGGGGGGCGGCTAGGTGGCGCAGTGGATAAAGCACCGGCCCTGGATTCAGGAGTACCTGAGTTCAGATCCGGCCTCACACACTTGACACGTACTAGCTGTGTGACCCTGGGCAAGTAACTTAACCCCCATTGCCCCGTAAAAAAAAAAAAAAAAAAAGAGTTTAGCAGGGTCCTGCCCACATCTCTAAAAGGTTAATAGGGCCTGAATTATTTCAGTCAAAGGGTAGTAATCTAGGGAGAAGTGGACGAGCCTTCATCCCGACTCTGTATCGGCCAAAATTGAGGATATTGGGGGATATTGGAAGATAGCGGTGGACTTCTCACTTCCCAAGATGAATTCCTGACCAACACTATGTTGTCTTGGGATTATATCTAATGCAAATCCTTGCACACATGTGGGAAGGCCTCAGGAAATGGGGATTTCTTTGCTTTCTCTCTTGCCTCCCCATTCCTCCATCCATCCTCCACACAATTGTCAAAATAATCTGTGTAAGGCCAGATCTGACCACACTGCTCTTCAGCTCAAAAACCTTTGGTGTTTCCCTAGTGCCTCGGCTATAAACTCCCAGCTTGTGGTGTAATTGGTGCATGAAACCCGGAGTGCAGGGGTCCTGTCAACCAAGGCCATTTATACCTGTTCTGTAGCTTCTAGTTTTAGTTGCTCAGGCCACAGATAGAGGCAGAGGTTCGCTGAATTGAGAAGGCTTACACAGGCAGACTGGGTCAGAGGGTGACTCAAATCCAGTTCTGGTCACTATCCTCTCCAAATGTCGGGATTTCTAGTAAAGCCCTGAAGACCCTCCAAAGTCTGGCTTCCACCTATCTTTCTAGATTGATTCCACATGACTTTGCTTCATGTGTCTGCATCCCAGCCCAACCAACCTATTGGCTATTCCCCAAGCTCAACAATACACTTCCTTTTCCATTGCCCCTGTATTGTTTGTGCTCCCTCCTCAGTTCTGCCTCACATCATCCTTTCCTTTCACATCATCCTTTCCTTTCACATCATCCTTTCCAAGGTCAGTTCAGGTGCTACCTCCTATCACCTTTTGTGATTGCCACCTTCTCCCTTCGCTCCCAATTAGTACTCTATCCTACCTCAACTTTCCTTGTGCTATACTCTGTACATTTCACATCCTCCTCAGTAATATGGAATCTCCTTAAAGGCCTGGCACATAAATGGTGCTTAATGATTTTTTGCTGAATCGAACTTGTTGAAACCAGAGAGAGCCCTAGCCTCGGGTATACCACAAAGCCTTTATGTGAGGCAGCCCAGAAGCCCCAGGGTGCCAGAGGGGAGAGGGCTGCTAATTTCTTTAGAATACATTCCATCCAAGGCTCCCTCATGTTAATATCTTATAAAAATGCTTTTTAAGCCTAAAATACCACACTCCAACCACAGATGCATCAATATTTTTTGTGGGACTAGCCTGCAGAATTAGAGGGTGCTCAAGAAGAGAGAATGCAGGAAGAAGATAGAGGGGGATGTGTTAGAGTGTGTTAAAGTCAATGGTTAATGAGTAAGGGGAAATAACTCCTGTAGTCTCTCAAGAAGAAGAGCAATGAGAGAGGTGGCAAGGGGAGGGATTGACACTGGGGGAAAGAAAGGGGGAAATCTCAATTCAGTGATGGGAGGAGGTATCAGGAAAGAACACTCCCATGGGAGTGGGGTGGAGATAGATATTCTATAATGGGAGACAAGAATCTTACAATGGGTATAATCCACAGGGATTTGGTGCTCAGAGAGACCACAACCTTTGAGAGAGTGTTGTGCCTCCATGGACAGCATCCTGTCTCAGGAGGACAGGAATCAGATCTTCTGGACAGAACTGCTACCCAGAGGGGTGGAAGGGAAAGAAAATGATCATGGGGAAGACACACAATCAGGGACACAGGAAAATTCTCATTTTGGGTTAACAATTTAACTTCTCTATATCCTGCAGGAATTGATACTTCTAAGTGTGAGGCACCACAGAAACAAGGGGCATGGGGGAAATATCTACAAGTGAATGATATAGACACTGTTTAAAAGAAAGTACTCAAAAGATGTACCCTGGAAACTTTCATTCCATAAAGAGTATAACAACTAAAGGAGGAATAAGTAAATATAACAATCATGAATCAAAGAAAAATCTAAAATAGACAAAGAAGGATGAAAATTAATGTAGCAAATGAGGTAAAGAAACATTTTTGGGGAAAAGGCTCAGAAAATGAGAAAAATACTAACAAACAAAAGGAAAGGAAAGGGAGGCTTTACTTGACTAACTAAGAGAGAAAAAAAGAGGGGAAGAATTAGATAACTAGATAAAAGGGAAAAAAGGAATCAAATTAAGTAAAACTCCAAATCCAAGGAGAAGTAACAAATAGAGTATAGGGAGGGACTTGAGGCTGAGGAAAAGAGAGCCTATGGGACTAGGGTTGTCTTAGAGTAGATTAAGAAAAAAACCTGAAGAGACAAAGTATGTCAAAGAAACGAAAAAAACTCTGAATTCAGAAAAAAGCCGATATTAGAGATAAGAGGAATATATAAATCTAAATCTCATAACTTTAAATGTGAATGGATTAAATGATCCAATAAAGAGAGAGAGAAAGATAGATAGGTAGATAAATTACTGAGAAGAAATTAAATGTCATTTTAAGTGTCCAGTCCTAGGACTTTTTTGTCAATTCAGAGAATCAGAAGTGATCTCAGTAGCCATGTAGTCTAGCTCTCTCCTAAAGCATCAGGAACCCTGGGGTTCCTGGAAAAGGAACAGTGGCCCGGTTGTGACACCATCCCTAGCAGGGCTATTCTTAGTGGCAAAAGAATAGACTCAAAGTATTGTCCCCACTGGCCTGGGCTCTGAAATTCCACCATTCCCCTATTTGTTCCATTGGGCCTTTAAAGATTTGGGTCTTCGAGACTTCAATATGATGATAAAAAAGGAGGGAGAAACTTATCTCATTTCCTAATGGAAAATGAGTTGATAACTCTTTGAGAACAAGGTTTTAGCAAAACAACAGAGTACAATATATATATGTTGTGTGTGTATTTTGTTTGGGGTGCGGGGTTGGTGGGGAGAGGGGGGAAGCAAAGTCAGGCCACCAGGACTGAAAAATGGGTAGCACCAAATACAACTACTGATTTTTCACACTTATATTGGGGATAGGGCCCTGCTTAGAAGGATCTAGGTTTTCTTTATCATTCATTTCAGAGTAGGTAGATAAAAACATAATCCATCTGATAACTTAAAAGGAATACATTCCCCTGCCCCTTCAAGTCTGAGACATGTTACTGGGCAAGGATCTGCCTAAACTCCTCAGAGACGTGTACTTTTTCTCAAGGGTTAGGTCCTAGATGGCAGTTTTTTTTTCTCATGGATCAAGCAAACTCTATGCAATGGCACACTCTCAGGAGGTAGTATCAGATGGTTGACTTGTAATGTTAGTCATATGGATTATGGGGCTAAAAGAGACCTGGCCTGGGATTCAGGGGACCTTGGATAACTCAATTCTTTTGGGGGGCTTCCTCAGTTTCCTCCTCTGTAAAATTAGAGGTACAATAGAATTAGATCTAGAAAAGACCTTAGAGATAATTTAATACAACCCTTTTATTTAACAGAGGAGAAAATTGAGTCGCAGACTTATCACACAGGTGGTAAATGGCAGAGCCAGGATTGGAACCCAAATTCTTTAACACCAGATCCAAGAACCTTTCTGTGTCTAGTTTATGGTATCTAACATCTCTTCTACTCCTGAAATTCTGTGGTTCTACATTGAAAACATGGGCAAAATTAAAAGGAAAGTATGGTATAGTGGGAAAAGTGCTAAACTTGGGGTTGAGGCTTTCTCAGCTACTTATTCTTTGTGTGTAGGGGGCTGGGAAAGGGTATATCTGGGCAGTCCTAGATCAAACTGAGGAGTTCCTCAAACAACTGATGAGATGGAGGGGGAGGGGAGGTGAAACCAAGATGGAATAGAGGCAGGAATTCATCAAAACTCTCCCAAATTCCCTTCCAAACAACTTTAAAATAAGACCTCGAATTGAATTCTGGAGCATTAGACCAAAGAAAAGGTCATAGTGAAACAATTTTCCAGACCCAGACAACATAGAAGATTGGCAGGAAAGGTCTGTCACACTTGGGGGTGTAGGTCAGACAATTGGTCAGTAAGAGATTACAGGGGACCCTTTGCTGGCACTGGGTACAGGATCCTGTTGCATTGCCGACGCACAGTTTTAGGTCACAGTTCCAGGGTGGAGAAGAGTGCTTGTGGTTGCTCACAAGGGAGTGAGGGTCCTGATCTTAGGTCCAAGGCAGAAAGGAGCACTAGTACTTACAGCCCCAGGGGAGAAAAGGCCCAAGTCACAGTTACAGGGCCAAAAAGAGGGATAGCACTTGTGGCTGCAAGCGAACAGAGGCCCTGGTCACAGTTGCAAGGCTAACAGAAGTGCCAACATTTGTGACTACAGGGGAACAAGGTCCCTTCCTGGGTAAAGACCAGATCACAGGCCAGAAAAGCAGTGACCACAGCTCTCTTTAGATCATACCATGGGATAACTTAAAAAGATAACATTAAGGGGTAAGAAAGGATGCATTGGGAGAAGGGGGGAGGGAGAGGTAGAATGGGAGAAATTATTTCACATAAAAGAGGTACAAAAAGAAGAGCTTTTACAGTAGAAGGGACGGTGGGGGTGGTGATGGGCAAAACTTAAACCTTATTCTCATCAGAATTGGCTCTAAGAGGGAATAACAGACAGTTGAGTATAGAAACCTTACAGGGAATTAGATGGGGAAGGAGCTAAGAGGAGAGAGCTGAGGTAGTCAGAAGCAAAACAGACTTTTGAGGAGGAACAGGGTAAAAAGAGAGAGAAAGAGAGGGGGGGGAAGAGGATGTCAGAAAAATATACAGTTAGTAATCATAACTATGAATGGGAATGGGATGAACTCACCCATAAAATGGAAACAGCAGAATGGATTAAAAACCAAAATCCAACAATATATTGTTTCTAAGAAACACACTTGAAACAGAAACACAAAGAATAAAAATAAGGTGCTGGAGCAGAATCTATTATGCTTCAGCTGAGGTAAAAAAAATAAAAAGCAGAGGTACCAATCATGATCTCAGACAAAGCAAAAGCAAGTGTAGACTTAATTAAAAGAGATAAGCAGGGAGGGAGGGAGAAAAATTTGAAATTGGAAATCTTATATAAACAAATGTTGAAAACTATCTCTACATGTAACTGGAAAATAATAAAATACTTTTATTTAAAAAATTTTTAAAAAAGAGATAAGGAGGGAAATGACATTTTGCTAAAAGGTACCATAGACAATGAAGTGATACTAAACAAATATGCACCAAATGGAATAGCATCCAAATTCTTAAAGGAAACATTAAATGAGTTACAGGAGGAAATAGACAGTAAAAGTATACTAGTGAGAAACCTCAACTTTCCCCTCTCAGAACTAGATAAATATAACCATACAATAAAAAAGAAAGAAGTTAAGGAGATGAATATAATTTTAGAAAAGTTAGATATGATATAACTCTAGAGAAAACTGAATGGGAATAGAAAGTAGTATACCTTTTTTTCAGCTGTATATGGCACCTTAACAAAAACTGACCATGCATTAGGGCATAAAAACTTCACAACCAAATGCAGAAAAGCAAAAATATTAAATGCATCCTTTTCATATTATAATGCTATAAAAATTACATTCAATAAAGAGCCATGTTTAAATATTAATCGGAAACGAAATACTATAATCTCAAAGGATGAGTGGGTCAAAGAACAAATTATAGAAACAATAAATAATTTCATTAAAGAGACTTGACAACAATAAGGCAATATACCAAACTTTATGGGATGCAAAAAAAGCACTTCTTAGGGGCAAATTTATATGTTTAAATGCTTACATCAATAAAAAGCAAAAAATTTTATCTCTAAATGTGTACATTAATAAAAAAGAGAAAGGACAGATCAATGAATTGGGCATGCAACTAAAAAACTAAAAAAATAACAAATTTAAAATCCCAAATTAAACACCAAATTGGAAATCTTGAAAATCAAAAGAGAGATTAATAAAATTGAAAGTAAAGAAGAAAACCATCAAACTGATAAATAAAACTAAGACCTGGTTTTATGAAAAAAAAACCAATAAAATAGATAAACCATTGGTTAATTTGGCCAAACTGATAAGATGATAGGCTACACAAAGTCACTGTTAAGTCACTGATCAAATTGGAATTCCCCAGTCAAGCCAAGAAGGTCAAAGAGCATTGTCCAGGATTTGAAGGCAACTAATGGACAGAGAACAACTATTCCCTGACTGAAGAACAGCCATGCCTCATCATGGCCTATAAAAGCAAGTTGGCATGATTTTGGGGGGCTTTCAGTTCTTGGGGACTCACCTCTTCCTTTGAATCTTTTGACTAAATGTAGCAAGAGGAAGGGGGAAAGGGATTTCTCTCCTACTCCCCCATCCCCACCCCTCATCATCACCAGGAAGAGCAATGCCAACTTACAGCAGAAGCACACAGTAGGGGGAGACATGCTTGTCCACAACTTGAAAGGCAAGTTAAAGGACAGGCCTCTCGAATGCCAGACTCTTGTGGTGTGTGTATGCGGGGGCAGGGGGGGGGGGTTGAATTTCTTAGGCAGCAGCATACTGGAATATAGTCTTCTAGCAGAGAAAGAGATTTTCTATGTAGCACCAGCTTTGAGTTATCTTGTGGCTAACTCCAAGTTTGAGAGTTCCTGAGTTCAAGAATCGAGGTCCTTCACCTACAGAGAGATTTCCTGATGCAGTCAGTATACGTTTTAAAGAAGGAAGTCCACATGGCTCACGCTAAGCATCCTACTTGGAGAGCAAAACCAGACTGTGACTTGGACAATCCAAGTTCAGAGAGAAGGGATTTGTTTGTTCAGCAAGTTCCAAAAACATGTTGACTTTTCAGGGAGGCGAATCCAGAGTGGAGCTATGAGTCTTCAGGAGATTGGGTAGGTAGGACTTATTGAGAAAGAGTTCCACTGGAGTGACAGACAGCTGCCCTGATTGGAGACCCAAGTTCAGTTTCCTTTGCGATGGGGGGTAGAGGGGAAGCTTAATGTTTCTGTCTTTGTTGGCTGGATAATTACTTCACCCTGTCTTTTGGTGGGTTCTGCAGCTCCAGGAATTGTCTTATGGCATTATTTGAAGGTATTTGGAAGGGTCTTGGGGAGAGCTCAGGCAAGTCACTGCCTTTCCTCCACCATCTTGGCTCTGCCCCCTTATTCCTGTATTTGTTAATGGACTCCTGAGAATCTCGACCTTGTGGCTTTTCTGTGGGGGTGTGAATAAAGGTTCTCTTACAGCAGATATCACTAATAACCATATTGTACACTGAGTGCCTTCCTGGGAGTTTGTCACTACCATTACACATATTTGGGGGAACCTTTATACAAACTATACTGATTCTTTTGAAGAATTTCCTAGATTAACTGGAGGGAGGCAGGGGGAAGTGGGGAAGGGCAAAGAGCCAAAAGAAGAGAAGTTGAATCCACTGGGTCAAGACCTCAGGATGGAACCTGGGTTATGTAAGCCCAGAGTTCTTGTCCATGGGGCAGGGAAGGGAATAGGCCATGGGCAAAATTGGTGATCTTGGGCAAATCCAGTCCCTTCTCTGGACTTCCTCAATTTCCTTCTCTATAAAACGAGGGTGGACTACATGGTCTTTAAACTTCCTTCTTGTCCTGACATTCTACAATTCCATCTTCAAAAGTGGGAGGGAAGAAATAGATACAATTTAATACTCTAGTCCCAAGAGCTGAAGACAGAATATTCTCATTCATTTGCTTGGAAAAGCTACTCCAATTCTTTCCCTTCTTCCAACATTCCACATGTATTCCTAACCCAACCTGGAGGAAAATACAAATCTGAGGTTTGGTTTTCTGAGGTTTTCTTTTCTTTCTTTCTCTGTGTGTGTATATGTGTGTGTGTGTGTGTGTGTGTGTGTGTGTGTGTGTGTGTGTGTTCCAGTTGATATTTGTGATTTCAGCAGTGTGGGGGAACTCCTAGTATAGAAAATCCCTGTCATTGCAGATTGACCATAATTACTAGTCTTAGAGAAATATAAATGATAATTTCAAATAAGTAACTTGCCCACGGACACACAGTCAGGGTATGTCAGAGACAGGGCTTCCTGATTCCAAGGCCAGCCCTCTCTCCTCTATTTCACGCTGTCTCATACACACATATACACTTTCACTCTCGCTCTCACTCTCACTCTCACACTCACACATACATACACTCACACTCACATGTGCTCATGGATTTAAAGCTGGTCCAGACCTTCCAGACAATCTAGTCTGACCCCTCATTTAACAGATATGGAAATGGGGCCCAGGAAGCAAAAAGCACCTTTGCCCAAGTTCACCTAATGGTAAGTGGCAGAGCTGGGCTTGCATATAGGTCCTCCACCTCTTCCTGCTCCAATGCTTCCATTCTCTTGGCCTTAGCCCTTCTAGGTGCTCAGGCCTCAACATCTGTATCACACTGGCAATACCTGCAGCCCAAGTAGATCTGGTGCACTTTGGGTGGTGGGCCAATGGGTACTACCAGAGAGATCCATCACAGCACAGTCTCTGGTCTGACTCCCTGCAGCTTATGTCCAGGAAGCTCATAGGGTAGCTTCAGAAACTAGGGCAGACAGACTACCAGCAGAGTTCTCTGTAAACTGCAGTGGGTTACTTCTTCCCTCTCCCAGCTCAACCCTGATTGGCTCATTCCTGGACTCTGACCATGAGAGGGGCGCCTTCACTAGATAGTCCAAGAAGCACCAAGGGTGATCAGAATGCCCACAGGACCAAAGATCCAGGCTCCTGGTCTCCTCCTCCCTCTCATCCCTGCCATCATCTTCTGAAGTCTGGACTGGGCATTAACTCTGTGCTATTGACAACAATCCATGAAGACAGTCAATATTAAATGGACAACCAACTCGAGAATCTTGTCATAAGTATCACAGGATCCTAGAATGAGTTGGAGGAAGGGATCCTCGAGGTCATGAAGTCCAACCTCTTCATTTTACTGAAGCATGGAGAGGGTAAGTATGTCTTACTCAGGTCACACAAGTAGGAAGTGTCTGAGGCAGCTTTTCCTAACCCCAGCCAACATGTCCCACTGCCTCTGTCTGACCGAAGGGCCAGATGTCATCCAACGGACCATTTCTATCTCACCCCTAGGTCCTCTGGCAATGCAGCCTCATTGGGGCACACAACAAAGGCGCACCTACAAGTATGCCCCAGGTCTTCTTTCTTCACACTTTGGCCTGCCTCTCATCAGTCCATTCCTGCTTAGTGTTCTGCAGGGCTTGAGTTTTCTGCTCATCTACTTGGACGTAGTCGACTCGATGCTCTTCTGAAATCAAAGGTTTCTGCAAGGGAAAAGCAGACCAATTCACATTAGCTCAGAATATATCCATCCAGTCCTCTGCGCTGTCCTCTCTGCTCATCCTGGACACTGCTGCTCTTCATGCTCCACTTAGCCTCCAAATGTAACATGACGTGACCAGACATTGTCTTTATGGTCAAAGTTCAATTAAGCATTTATTAACTATATACTGCATGCCAGGCCCTGGGGACACAGAGACAAAAGTGAGAGCCTCCTGGCCTTAAGGAGCCTTTTTCTGAACTGGAGGGATAGCATATCCACATATCAGAACACATGCAAAGTGCTGGGAGGGAGGGGGAAGGGAAAGAAGGAGGGTCTCAGCAACTGGAGGTGGGGGCAAGGGATCAAGAAAGGCCTCATGCAGAAGATGGGGCTAGGCTGTTGATGGAGTTGTGAACTGATCCAGCCATTCTGGAGAGCAATTTGGAACCATGCCCCAAAGGCTATGAAACTGCATATACCCTTTGACCCACCAATGTAAGGTCTATATCCCAAAGAGATTATAAAAAAAGGGAAAGGATCCACATGTACAAAATATTTATAGCAGCTCTTTTTGTGGTGACAAAGAATTGGAACTTGAGGGGATGCCCATCAATTAGGGAATGGCTAAACAAGTTGTGGTATATGAATGTAATGGAATGCTATTGTGCTCTAAGAAATGGTAAGCAGGCAGATTTCAGAAAAACCTGGAAAGACTTACATGAACTGATGCTGAATGAAGTGAGCAGAACCAGGAGAATATTGTACACAGTATCAACAACATTGTATCATGATCAACTGTGACAGACTTAACTCTTCTCAGCAATACAATGATCCAAGACAATGCCAAAGGACTCATGGTAGAAAATTCTCTCCACTTTCAGAAAAAGAACTATGCAGTCTGAATGCAGATTGAAGCAGACTAGTTTCACTTTTGTTGCTGCTTTTTTGTTGTTTATTCTTTCTTTGACTTTTTTCCCTTTTGTTCTGATTCTTCTCTTACAACATGACTAATGTGGAAATATGTTTAACATGATTGTAATGTATAACCTATATCGGATTTCTTGCTGGCTTTAGGAGGGGGAGGGGAGGGAAGATGGGAGAAAATTTTAGAACTCGAAAATATCTTTACATTTAATTTAAAAAAAGAAGATGGGGGGGGCGGCTAGGTGGCACAGTGGATAAAGCACCGGCCCTGGATTCAGGAGTACCTGAGTTCAAATCCGGCCTCAGATACTTGACACTTACTAGCTGTGTGACCCTGGGCAAGTCACTTAACCCCCATTGCCCCTCAAAACAACAACAACAACAAAACAAAACAAAACAAAAAAGAAGATGGGGCTAGAACTGAGTCCTGAAGGAAACCAGGGATTTGGAGGGGTATTGAGGAGGGAGGGCATTACAGGCATTGGGAACAAGATATACAAAGGTGGAGGAACAGGAAGAAAGTCAATTTGGCTGTCCCACAGAGTGAAGCATGTACAATAAGGGAGTAATATATAAGAAGGGTGAGCACGCTGTGAAGAACTTGAAGTATCAAACCAAGGGGTTTATCTGATCTTGGAAGCCATAAAGAGCCACTAGAATTTGTTGAATAGAGGATGACATGGTCAGAACTGAACTTTGGCAGCTATGTGGAGCTTGGATAAGAGTGAGGAGGCTATTCCAGTAGTCCAGGTAAGAAGTAATGAGCGATTGAAGAGAACAGTACCTATGCAAGTGCAGAAGGAACAAATCTAAAAGATACTGAGAAGGGAAAATCAACAAATTTGACAATTGACTGGATATGGAGATTGAAAGAGAATCAAGAGTCAAACATGACCATGAGGTTACAAGGCTAGAAGGATGACCTGGAAGATGGGAGAGCTCTGAGCAACAATAGGAAAGTTCAGAAGAGGAGGGAGTGTAGGTGGGGGAAGGAATAATGTTGGGGACATGCAGTTTGCCATCAAGGTCAAAATGTCCAAGAGGCAGTTGGTGATGTAGGCCTGGAACTCAAGAAAGAGCCTAGAGATGGGCATATAGATTTGGGAATCATTGGCATAGAGATGATAATTGAGCCCATGGGAGCTGATGAGATTGAAAATGAGCTGAGAAGAGAAAAGAGATCCCAGGACAGAGCCATAGGGGACACCCAGATATAGAAGAAGATGAAGCAAAGGAGACAGAAAAGGAGCCATCAGATATTTAGGAGGAGGGTCAGGAGGGAGCAATGCCATGAAAACTCATTGAGGAGAGAATATCCAGGAAAAGATGATCCACAGTGTCAAAGGCCACAGAGAGCCAAGAAAGATGACAATTGAGAGAGGGCCATTCAATTTAATAATTAAGAGATTATTGATAACTTTGGAGAGACCAGTTTTGGTTAAATGATGAAGTAGGAAACTGGAACAGAGTTGGTTGAGTGGGAGGAGAGGTAGAAGCAATGAGCATAGATAGTTTTTTTCTAGGACTTTGTGAAAGAGAAGAGAAATATAGGCATTATATCTGCCTATTCCACTGAAATGAACTCATTCAAGTTTTACTTCCTTCTGCTAGATAAGATTGGGATGATGCATTTCAATTCTCCTGGACACTGAAAGAACTGTTGAGCAATATGGCAGAGAAGTTTTCTGTCAACGTCTCTGACTTAAAAGTCTCAAATAAAGGAATTATGAACCAAATATAAAGTACCTACAACTGACTCTATAAGGTAAGAGGATAGAAACAATACTAGAGGTAAAAGCATCATGAAATAAGAGAACTGAAATACTTAGAGATTCCACTTGCCATCCCCAACATCTCCAAGACATCCTGGAACCCAGTATTGTTCAAAGTTCACAGGCTTGTATTTCAAGGTCCAGCTGTAGAAGGTCCCTGTCTGGATCCTCTACAGAAGTGACTCATTCTAGGGGTGCGTGCGTACATGTGCACGCACACACATACCCCACAAGATGGAGAAAACATGGATTCTGCCCAGACACTTAAAAGAAGAGGAATGCAGCTGGAGAGTTGAAGTGGCAAGAGATAGGACACTATAAAGCCAAATAGAGGGGAAGGCCTAGGGGCATCTGAGCCTGAGTGAAAGAAGACAAGAAAGCCAGCTGGGCTCAGTCCCCTCCTTACAGAGTTTAGTAAGAGAAGGGAGCCAGAGTGGCTCATACCTACCAACTTGAAGAGTCTGTGGATGCCCAGCCTCAGGGATTCATGTAGGAGTGGAAGGGGAAGGGACAAAAGTGAAGAGGGAAGCCAACAACAAACCAGAGAAAATACCCCCAAAGGCCCCAAAGCCAAAATTCTAAATGAGAATGGCTTGGTGTAAGCCAAGCTTGCAAGGATATACATCCAAATAGTGATATTCATAAAGAGAGAAGGAAAAAATTACTGAAAAAATGTAAAGGCCATAGCATTTTGAATAATTACTATGCTATGATGGAAACTGAACCAAAAATTCCCATTCAAAAAGAGAATTCTGTGGCATTCCCAAACATCATGGACCCCTGAGAACCGCTAGAAGAGAAAATAAACTTTTAAAGGATTTTACGATACAAATTGGGTCAGAAATTAGTTCTTAATACACAATTAAAGAAGACAAACAACAACATAGAAAAATGAGAATACATAATGGAGAATCTCCAAAGAATCAGATGCTTTGAAAAAATAGAATGACAGATCTGTAGTCCAAACATACATAAATGGAAGAAAATTTGGCAAAAGAGATGCAAAAGGCAATCATTTGAAAAGAATACGTGGATTCTATACAAGCCAAACTGTTTAATCTTAAATACTCAAAGCACAGAGATAATTTGAGGATCATCAGTTTTCCAGAAGAATATGATAATTTTTTTAAAAAATTGAATGCCATAATTCAGTAGATAATACAAGAAGACTGATCAGAACTTTTTGAATGTAGACAATGAAATACTGATTGACCAAATTCACAGATTGCTTTCAAAGAAATATGCCACACTCAAAACTTCAAGCTATGGTGGTTAAATCTCACAATTTTATTAACAAACAACATATTTTGCAGGCAGACAGGAGAAAGGAGATAAGTTAGGAGGTAATGTCAGTTCTAGCAATTCAGGATTACTCTGCAGCCATATGAAATTGCAGAAGAGAAAAGCATAAAATATTTTTAAAAAGCAAAGGAGCTCAAGTTGCAACTGAAAATATCCCGCAAAATTGAGCCTGATCATCAATGAAAGACAATTAACAAAAAAGAAGCATTTGAGGAAACATTACCAAAAAAAAAGGCCCTGCAAGTTAGCAGAATATCCAATTTATAAATCTTCAAAATAAGAAAAACACAAAAAAGGATTAAGCAATAGAACCAATTCTCTTATGTTGTTATCGTTGCTGTTTTTAAAGTAACTGGACTAACAGGTAAAATATAGAACAAAGAAGGCTCATTCAAGGAAAATAAGGTTCTAAAGGGCTGAAGAATTAAGGGAATCTTAAAGAAAGAAAAGAGGGGAAGAAGGTAGAGCTAAATTCATATTTTGTTGGCCATATCCCATTATCCCCTATAAGTAAAGCAATATCTTATGTAGAAGAAAATAACACAATGAGAAGTTGCTCTAGTGTGTAAAGAGGAGCTGGAGAAGTACCCATACACATTCCAGACATAAACAGAGAAGAGACGGCTATTTCCTTAATCCATCAACAAGAATGGGTAGCTATAAAGAGGAGGTACTGGAATGGGGGGTGGGTAGAAGGAGAGTCTCACCCAAGAAGAAATGAAAGAATGGATTCCCATGGGAGTAGAGAGGGAGGAATTCCATGTTTGTGGCAAAAGGCAGGGACATTATAATGTGTGTTGTCTGGGGGAAGTAGGAATAATAGAAGACTGCTGTCTCCAAACCAAGCTTGTCCTATCCAGAACTGTGTATTTACCCCAGGAAAAGGGATGTGTGGATTGCTAAAGTCAACCAGCACCTAAGGTGGTGGCAGCAGGGGTCATAGACCAAGAGGTAGAATACCTTGGTCTTAAGAGTAGTGAGAGATCATGGGAAATGCAGAGAAGCTGACTGGATCTCCTGACTTGGGACACAAAGAAATTCCTGCCAAATGAGATAGCTTCCTTAAAGAAATGTTATTTATTTCTAAATGAGGCATAGCAATAGCATCACCAAAAATAAGGAAGCAATCAGTCAATAAATGAATGAATAAATACTCAATAGGAAGGGAAAATGGGATAAGACCTGCATGTGCAATAACACTGAAGTGAGAAGAGAGAGCTCAAATATGACATCCTAGAAATTCTACCTCTAATGAAAGACAGAGCAAAAAATTTAAAAATAATCAAAGGAGGGGCAGCTAGGTGGCATGGTAGATAGAGCACTGACCCTGAATTCAGGAGGACCTGAGTTCAAATCCGGCATCAGACACTTAACACCCACTAGCTGTGTGGCCTCATCAAAAAACAAACAAACAAACAAAAAATAATAATCAAAGTAAATTCACAATAGAATTATAGTATCATAACCACAATGATATGCTAGCATTCCAGCCTCAAATTATATTGTAAAGCAGGAATTATCAAAACTATTTGGTGTGGGGGCAGCTAGGTGGCACAGTGGATAAAGCACTGGCCTTGGACTCAGAAGGACCTGATTACGGATCTGGCCTCAGATACTCGACACTGGCTCTGTGACCCTGGGCAAGTCACTTGGCCCTCATTGCCCCGCAAAAACAAAAACAAAAACAAAACCCCAAACTATTTGGTGCTGGTTAAAATTAGAAAAATAGATCACTGGAACAGTCTAGACAAAAATCAGAAACAATCAAACTAAAAAATGCAGCATTCAATGAAATCAAGAAGATAAACTCTATGGGAAAGGGTTCCATAGGAAAGCTAGAAAGCAGCCTCACAGATTGCAGTGGAGTATTAGTGTGCCATAAAAAATAATGAATCAAGAAATTCAATGAGAAACTATAGTAACTGACTAAATTCACCTTAGAATAGCAGAAAAAAATCAGCCAGCTTTTCCCATTGAGCAAAGCTAGTGCAGCCCAGCATAGCTTCCCAATAACATCAGAGGCTGTCAGGGACATCTGCAGTCTGCAATAATCTGTGCTCAGAGGCAGCAGGAGCAGAGAGATCACTTATGAAAGCTCAAGGGTAGGAACCTTGAACACCCCAGAGATTAGCAGCAGCAATCAGTGCCATGCCAACTAAACATACATGGTATCTCAGTAAGCATGCTTTAGATGGTCCAGTCTCAGAGGCTCTGAGTTCCCTAACACTCTGTCCTAAGATACCAGAGGTGACCCTGAAGATCCAGGGGGAGATCAAGCATAGCCAGTCACCTCATCTAAGAGAACAGGATGGGGCAGAGCCTGACCCTGGCACAAAGCTCTAATACAATTCAGGAACTAAGGCTGGAGGCAAAGATTCAAGGGAAAAATGGATTTTCCACAAGGACTACATGAATACCTAGGAGAAATAAAGCAGGAAGTTTAAAAAAATGAAAAAAGCTCTAGAGGAAAAATTTGAAGGAGAATAGTTTAGAGGAGAAAATATTTAAAGAAATCCTAAATCAAAACTGCCTAAATCTATTAGAACAAGAAGGAAAAGTGAAGATAGGAAGAATTCACTACTTACCTCCTGAAAGGGACCCCAAAAGGAGAAGTCCCAGGAATATCATGGCCAAAATCCAGAGTGCTCACATCAAAGAAAAAATACCACAGGTATCCAGAAAAAAAGCAATTCAAGTATCAAAGAACCACAGCCAAGTTCACACAAGACCTGGCAGCATTTACCAAAAACCAGAGGAGAGCTTGGAATACAATAGTCCAAAAGGCAAAATATATGGGCTTATATCTAAGAATATCTTATTCTGCAAAGCTGAGTATGGGTAGGGGTCTGGGAAGGGAAATGCAATAGAGGGCTTTCAAGCATTTCTGATAAAAATAAAAAGACCAGAGTCTTATGAGTAGGAATTTTGAAATACCAGTGCTAGAGTCCAAAGAAACCTAGGAAGGCCAATTTGTTAGAGCAATTGGAATGGGCATGATAATGCATGCTAACATTCTAATATATGGAAAAGAAATTAGTGTTTCTGCAGAATCTTAATGCCTTCAAAGGGTACTGAGAAAGCTAAATAAGAAAGTGGGTCTTGGGAACAATGGAGTTTCTGTTTTGAAAGTCTGAATTGGGGAAAGGGAAGGGAAGTTAAAAGGAGGGATATACTCAGGTGTGCAGGTAAATGTTTAACAACTAGCTCTCTAAAATTATGTACACACTTTTAAATTTAACTGCATTATTAATACTTTCTTCATCACTTTCTTAATTCTAGTCCAAAGGTCAGCAAATTATGGGTACCCGGGTCATATCTAGTCCCAAGGGGGCAGCTAAATAAGAATAGTTTTTACTTTAAATATAATAAACTTTATTTTAAAATGTAAAAACCATTCTTAGTTCTTGTGCTATACAAAAACAGGTGATGGGCCATAGTTTTATCCCATTAGCTAGACAATCAACAAAATAATAAATCAAGTATGTTTTCTAGCATTTGCCAATTTCTACATAATTGCTCACATTAAATATTTAACAAATTATAATTAAAGCCAGTCTGAGTTGGTTCCAGCATACCTCTGGACATATTATTGTAGAAATGAAGAAAGGGATGGAACTTGCTATTTCCCATCATTGGGGTATGGGAGAATAACATATAATTATGGAGGAAAGAGTGAGAGGAATGGGCATCAGATGAGCCTTACCTCTTATTTGAAATGAACAAAGGAGAGTTGAACATACAACACACCCAAATTGGTGAAAAAATGCACCAAACTTAACAGGAAACCAGTAGGGGAGGGGAGAGAAAGGGAAAGATAACTGGGGGTTGGGCAGGAAGAGTCATAAGTCAAACAAACTTCCTGATCTTGAAGGGAGGATTAAAAGGTGGTTAGGGGAAGGGAGGAGAGGATGAAAAGAAAAGAAATAGAATCTAAGGAAGTTCCTTATATTGCCTCTTAGACAGTTGGGGAATAGCTAACAAAGTGTGGTATATAAATATAATAGAATGTTATTGGGTTGTAAGAAATGAAAAAAAGACAATTTCAGCAAATCTTGGGGAGTACAAACTGAAGCACAGTGAAGGGAGCAGAATCAGGAGAAATAATATATACATTGTCAAAAAAAAACTCCAACAACTTTGAAACGCTAAAGAACCCTTATGGGAGCACTGCCCCACCATCTCCTGAGGACCAGTGGTGAAGCATGGTACTCACCTGCTGCCAGAGAGGGGATAGACTCAGGGGGGCAGAGTGAGACAGGCATTCTTGGACACTGTGTGGATTAATTTTGTTTGACTACATTTATCTGTTACAAGTTCCTCCCCCCGCCCCCCGCCATTTTTCTTACTCCTAGTTAATAAGAGAGTACAGTGTTAAGCAGGAGAGCAGAGGGAAATTGAAGGGGTTAGGACAGCAAGTGGTAGTGGGAATTGAACAAACCCCACTAACTCAGTTCTAGAGTTTGTTCAGTTTTCCTTCTATTCAATTATGGGTCTAGTCCAACTTCTGCCTTGTGAGAAAACTTTACTCAACTGTGGGAATGAGGAGAAAATCTTATTGCATTGTTTGAACCGAGCCCTACATGCCTGGGAAACTGAACAGCTTCTACGTGCTGCTTAGAAGTCCTTAACTAAGGACCTAGGTTACGCTGACCTGAAACTTAGTCAAATCCAAAAATTGATGCAGGAAATTTTCTCACAACTGTACATCTCAAGAAACCCGTGTCTTATCTGAGAACTGGTCTCATACTGATTAATCAATTATTGTTTCCATGTTTCTTTGATTGTTTACAGACATTTGGGGAGGGGGACTCCTTTTCTGAATTCAGGGAACTGCACCTGTTCACCCTCCTGCTCCCAACTTGGAAAGTCCCTAATCCAATTAGAAATCGGATTACCTAATGTTATATTGTTTCCTTTTAATTAATTGGCTTTATGTGATTGATTATTTTTAATTTGTAAAAGTCTTTTTCCCTCTGTATTCTAACTCCAGTCCTAAGGTGGAAAGGTCTGGTCTTGCTTTGTTTTGACATGCACTGCTTAATAAAGTGATATGTTCAGAAGAGCAAACCTTTGTCTTCCTCAGTTATTTCATCTTTAATCCACCACAGTTTTGGGTGAGCCATGCTAGGTCAAGTCAAGAATTGGACCCCAGCCTTCCAGAAAACTCCAATTTTCCCATGGATTTTTAGTTAGTTTTCCTGGAAAATTTTGGTTTCCTCCCCAGGGTTTGGGAAGTAGAGTTAAGTTTTGGGTTTTCAGTAGTTGCAACAGAAGGTGAGTTCCAACAGTAGTAAGATTTCTGTGGGTTCCCCCTTGAATAGATTTTGATAGCATGGTACCAGGGGATGCATCCAATACTTATGGGAATGACTAAACAGCATACAATTGAATTACATGACCTTTGGCACAAAACTGAAATAGATTCAGCTGAAAATTTGTTTGTGCTAATTTGGCTTTTATCATTATTACAAATTAAAGAAATTAAGACTAATCATTGAAAGGCCTTATTTTGATCAGATGAACTTTTGGTTTTGCTGCACAGCTTTAAGTGATGCTTTCTGACCACTTCCCCCTAAAGGGGGCTTATTCCTTATATCTCGTCTATGTGTGCCTCATCATTTTATCTGTGTTTTTGTATCTTCGTAAAATGTAAGATTTTTTTAAAGGAAAATACAGCCAGTCAGAAAAACTGCTAAAAGGCTGCATACAGAGAGTTGAGAATGTAGGGGAAGATTAATAAAGTTTCATACTTGAAATAGCTATCCCAGTAAGCAAAACTAGTTCCCACTTTAGGCTTTTAGCAGGAGATTAGGTTATAAGAAAAAGAAAAAAACTTGTAAAACATATTTTCCTGTCATTTCAATCTTAGCCACATTGGAATTACAGAAACAAAGTCAGATAATAAGTTTGTAGAACTGTTAGAACATCTTAGTAGTTTTGGTGGTTTGGAGATAAAGAAGTTTGAAGATAAATCATTTTCACTTAGCAACATATCCTGAAATATCTTAGTAAGTTTTGGGGCACAACCCTCTAGAATTTAAGGGGAAAAAGAATGAAATTCTATAAAAGTTTAAGGGTAAATAGCACTTATATCACCACCATCCCCCATTGATAGCTCTATTGTTTTAGTGTAATGAAGGAAGACAGTCAATTTGAAAGCAATTGGGGAGGGGGAGAGAAATATGGTTTCCATTTTTAAGTTTATCTGAAATTTAAATAGCTGCCTCTTATTAACCCTTCCTTGACCATGAAAAGAGAAAAGATTGTTTAAATCAGACCCCTGAGCCCCTCTTACTGTAGTTCAGAGATTCCCCTGTGACTCTCCCTGCTCAGACCTTCCCCTTCTGACCCTGTTAACCCCTCTTATCTCAGATAAGGTTATCAAATAAGTGTGTAAGGAAAAAATGCTGGGAAAATGCAGGGAAACAAGTTTTTAACAGTGTGGTAAAAATAAATATTTGGAAACAATTATTTAAAGGGGTATATTTTGCTTTAAAACAGATAATAATAATTTGAATAGAGAATGAGTTAGCAACAGTGATGCTAAGAGAGAAGAAGGAAAAGGAAGAGAAGGAGAAGGCAAAGAAGAGGAGAAGGAGGGAGGAAGGGGAGCCATTGTAACATTTTTTTTAAATGCAAAGAGAATAGAAGAAAGTGTAGAAGGAAGCACAAAGTTTTGAAAATAACAACATGGCATTTATTTTATATATAAAAAAGCCAATTTGTGAAATATATATCAATGGGTTTATATATAAATTTGTTTTTTATTCTGTGTATATGAAAACATTCTTTTTTGGTATATAATTTAGAATAACCTTAAAAATTTAAATTAAAAAGAAAACATTTACTTTGGGAAAATTCTGGAAGTCAATTTCACTGCCAAATGTCTGATATCGGAGTATGGTTGTGAGCAATACCATAATTTTTCCACCCTACCATGCAAGTTTGGCTGATTTTTCCTTAAAGGTATTAAAACCATTTTTGAAACCTGATTGCCTCAGAGAACTAAAGATTCAGGCTGTAGACATCACTTACTGGTCACTTGAGTACAAAAGAGCCACAAGGAGCTTCAGGTGCTCCCTGACATCTGGCAGGCAGACTGTAATAGGCAACTGAGAGGCAGGAGAGTTTCAGATATCCTCAGCGCATGTATGTCCTTGTTGAATATCCTTCCCCCGCTATGGCTAAGTAAATATTCTTTTGTTAACTACTGAATGATGCATGAGTGCCTCATTTTGTTCCAATATTGAATATAAACCATGAAGGGCCTGGTCTAAGTCACGTCCAATCCCAAACACCAAGATATACAAAAAGTTAATACAAATATATAAGAATAAAATAAAGCTTTGTCACAAAGCAAGGTTTTAGGGAGGGGGTGAAGGAGGGAGGAGTTTATACATGGAAGTGAATGTGATGTTAAAAACAAAGGTATAAATTTCTTTTAAAAAAAAGATATGTGAAAGCTACTGACCATCTGATGGAGGTTCCCTACTGTTGGCAGCATCTAGGGGCATGAAAATGGCAGTCCTACTTTATCCGATATTGGACACAAATAGACATGACTCCTTCCCCTCCAAAATAAGCCCCATCCCCTCCCTTACACACGCACTAGTATCTGAGCCAAATTATGTTCCAAAGACCCATTGGGACAACATGTGAACTCTAAACTTGGGGCAACTTCCCAAGAAGGAAAGGAATAATTCAGTCCTCCAAGGAAGTATAGGGACACAGTGGAACTTCCAACTTGAGGGTTCCTATAATGGACCAGACTCAGGACTAGAAATACCTAGAAAGCAAATTCCTACCTTGAGCACCAGAGATGGAGAAGCTGGATTAAAATCCAAGGCTAAGTAATCCAGGCTGAATTTCTTTGGCCAAGAAAAAGTGCCCTCACAGGGGGAGTGTCCTTGTCTGTGTTCCTGCCGGAAAAGAGACATTCAAGAACTGAGCAGAATATGACCTAGCATCAGGTTTTGTAAAGGAGGGGAGGAAGCTATTAAAAGCTGGGGGCCATGGTGCAGGCCTGGGTTTGGGAGACCAGCCCTCAAGAGGATTATTTTTTCCTCCCTGGCATTGCTTTCCAATGTAGGATAGCTCATCCACAATGGTATCTGCCTTCATTTGCACTGGGCTCCAGCCTTTGGCCAGGTATGAATGACTGAAAAGAATTCAGCTGCATATGGTTTATTAGTTAAAAAAAACAAACCCAGAACTCAATGAAAATACAAGTGTTATGAATTCAGCTCTACTAAAGAGATAAAATATAGAACAAGGTAAAAGATCTGGTTAAAAGAAACTGGTAAAAGGGGCAGCTAGGTGGTGCAGTGGACAAAGCACCGGCCCTGGATTCAGGAGGACCTGAGTTCAAATCTGGCCTCAGACACTTGACATTTATAGCTGTGTGACCCTGGGCAAGTCACTTAACCCTCATTGCCCCACAAAACCAAAACAAAAAAAAAAAAAAACAAAACAAAAACTGGTAAAAGTACAAGCACCTGGGTACCAAGTATTGTTGTTTGTCCTTCATTCTCCAAGAGGACCATGACATCGGGGTGATGTCATGACTTGCAGTGAATTGGATTTAAGTGAGAAAGAGCTGTGCAGAGTCACCAGCCTCACTCTCCTCCAGAGCCATCTGGGTCCAGTGGCAAGATATTCATTAGGATGACTGGAGATGACCCTGGGTGTTTGAGGCAATTGGGTTTAAGTTACTTGCGCAGGGTCACACAGCTAGTGTCTGAAATCAGATTTGAACTCAGGTCCTCCCAACTTCAGGGCTGCCCTCTGAGTACAAATTAAGTACCTTGGTTATCCATAGACTACTGCTTAACTTCACTCAGATTTTCCTTACCAGGGCTGCCCCCTTTCCTTCTTGGCTACAGCCACTGGGTACTTCAGAACATCCATAGTTATTGCTTTCCTTGCTTGATGAGGTGAAAGTTTTTAATTACAATTTACCCTAATTTTTGTCAGGGTGAAAGTCCTGTTCTGATGCTTCCCCTACTGTCCAGCTAAGTTCAGGCAGGCTCATCAACTCGTTGGGGATAAATGGGGATAAATCTGAGCCACAGAAACTCTTTAAGACTATCAACTACATCACCAATGGGTTGGGACTTATGTCAGTGGAGGGGGTAGCTACCACAATAGAAGCATGGCTCCTTCAGGGCTCCTTTAAGGACTGCAGTGAGGAATTGATCTGATCCTGCATCTTGCTGCTCCCAAAGACCCACCATGTCTATGCTTTCTACACTAGGATAATTTTCTCACTGCTACAAATCTCTCCCTTCAAGGCCCAAATGGGAGTAACAACTACGGAGGCACAAGCTCCTTGGGTTGTCTCATTCTTTTTTTGAGTGGGGCAATGAGGGTTAAGTGACTTGCCCAGGGTCACACAGCTAGTAAGTGTCAAGTGTCTGATTCTGGACTTGAACTCAGGTCCTCCTGAATCCAGGGTCAGTGCTTTATTCACCGTGCCATCTAGCTGCCCGCCCCCGGTTGTCTCATTCTTAACAAATTAAAGGCTACTCTGGCAAAGAAAGAAACTCTATGTCATGCCCTTCCCAGGAACACCCTCTTTCTAGGTAGGTAACTTTGGTTCAAGTCTATAATTTTTTGGCATCCAAGAACCTCTCAGGCTTTCTCAACTTAGCTCCTTCTTTTATTTATTTGTTTGTTTGTTTGTTTGTTTATTTTTAGTGAGGCAATTGGGGTTAAGTGACTTGCCCAGGGTCACACAGCTAGTAAGTGTTAAGTGTCTGAGGTCAGATTTGAACTCAGGTCCTCCTGACTCCAGGACCGGTGCTCTATCCACTGTGCAACCTAGCTGCCCCAACTTAGCTCCTTCTTGTCAGAGCCTGATTCAGAGGGGATTGTCATCATTAACCATGAGGGGAGGGAGAGGGGTCGAGGTTCTATCCTCTTTTGCCTTTCACCAGGACTGCCCTTGAACTCTAGCAGGTCAGTCAGGGTCTCTCTATTCCTGGGCTTCATGGCTTCACTTGAATCTTCTGGATTTTGGCTAGACTTATTTCTGACTTCTGGAGGTCAAGATCAACTTCTTAACATCCTCTTTAACAGTCGTCTCCCACTAGGATATTCCTAACAGACATGTTGAGGTGTGGGGAACATTGGGAAGATCCCAGTGAAATTTTGAATAATGAGCATATAATCTACATAAGGCTAAAGAGATTTGCAACTGAAAGCTAAAATAATTACTTCCCTGGAAGTTAATATCCCTAGATTTTTCTCTTTGTTTCTTGTCCCCTTCTCACTATCATTGGCCTAGATCCCTCAAATTGAAAGAACTAGGAGAAAGACAAGACCAATGAGGGCCAAAGTTTGGTGTCAAGGTTCTGTGATCTCCCTTTGCCGTAGCTGACGACTGTGCAGAAATAACCCCAAAGACTCTCTCCCCATAGCTTCTTGTAGACTCTGCCCAAAGTAACTTCCCATTGAAGGGCCCATTCAGCACAGGCATAGGAGCACTGGTTGAAAATTAATTTCTGAACCTATAAGCCCTTGAGGACCCAATAGACCGCTATGACCTTACCTACCCATTCTGAACCACAACCACTGGAGCCAAAGAGTCATTGGCTGGGACAAAGGCAAGCGGGGGAGCTAAAGGTCAGGTCTAGGGAGGAATCATATTGAAGGTGATGAGACTTTGCATCAATGTGATGATGATAATTATGGAAATGCTTCAAGTATTCCTGGTCTTTTATTTTCCCAAAGACATCACCAGTCTTGGTATGAAGGTGTCAGAACTTTCTTCCTAAAGTTTGCCAATGAGATGCTTCTTAGGTTCTCTTGGAATATCTTAAGGTAATTTGTGTGCTAGCAAGGAGAGAGGGAGAAATAGGACTACAATAGTTTCTGTTATTGACTTATTAACTTTAAGTTTCAGACCATACAGAGTTGGTGTCCTTTTTTTAAGAGCACAAACACACACACAACACATTCCTTAGAAAAAGAACTTGTCAATATTCCATCCACATGCAAAATACGTTACCATTTGAATGTAACTTTCTTCCTCTTCTCCGGAAACTGAATTGGCAAATAATCTTGCAGAATTAATCCCATCTCTTTCTGGAGAGAGAAAGCTGGTTCGGTTGCTAGGAAGAAAAACATAGAGGATACTAAGGAAATGTCTTACAGATGCTTTGAAAACCAGCCAACATCTGACATGGAGGCCCATATGTAGAAGAGATCCCTTTTCAGCTCTGGTTTTTTAGTAATAGACTCCCCCACCAACAGGTTCCCAGAGACCATTACCTTCATTCCTGGGGCTTGACCCCAAAAGTCTCAATAGGAATTTTTAGCTAGGACTCAGAAGTGACAGCTTTGTCAAATGGCTCCAAAGAGACACATGGCACACATCTGGAGAAATTATCTTGTACAGTGACTGGTGTTTAGCACAGAAATGGACTCACTGGCTCCTCCAGCTGCATAGCATGACTGCCCAGTCCCAAGATAGGCACTGATGTTTGTTGTCTGTTGTTCAGAAAAGACTGAGGTTTGGGCTTCAATCCCACCTGACACTGTCTGTGTGACCTTTGGCAAATTGTTTTGCCCCCACGTTTACTCATCAACCAGACAGTCAAAAACCATTTAAGTGTTTATTGGGTGCCAAGCAGCACTAAGTTGGGGGGGAGAGAAAAAGAGGAGCTAATCTTCTAATGGAGGAGGCAAAACACATAAATCACTACATACAAGACATGTAAAAGAATGGACCCTTCTACCTAGAATTTGATCCCAGAGGTGAATACGTTAAGCCCTTTGAGTGCAGGACCTATTTCCTTTTTGTTGTTTTCTCCTCCTGTTGTGTGAGTGAGGCCGCCTCATAATGCTTGTAGATTGATCAATTGTCTCTAGGTCCCAGATTCTAGCACAGCACCAACTGATACAGAATAAATGTTTGTCACATTGACTTTAGTAGCTGCACAAACTGAGTAAGGGCAGAGCTACCCTGGGATGAATCAGTGGGAACAATTTACTTCCCTTACAAGGCTATTATTAGGGGCATGGCCTTAAGGCCTTCTGGCTACCTCAGCTGGGCAGAGCCCTGTCAAGGTAGTGGGACCTGATGATCTGGAGAACAGAGGATCCCAATCTTTGGTAGAAGGGAGACAGTCTTTTTAAGGGGTTGGGGGAAGTGGTTGGACTCCATGCGCTGAATTGCCACTAATGGAGCAAGCAGAGAAGACCCATTGTGCTGGGTCAGACCCAGGGGCGGTGGCACCAAGGTGTGGCTTGAGAGAAAGCAGGCCTCTTCTTCATGATGGGAGCTTAAAAAAGCTAAATTTCAGTTGTTCCCCAGGGCTCTTCCCAATTTGGCTCCAGCCTGATTTCCCATCACTCCCCCTCACACAACCTCCATTCCAGATGAACTGGCCCATGAGCACACATTCCATCTCTTGTCTTCATGCCTTCACGCAGGCTCTCCCTCCTGCCTGCCTGCAGTGTTCTCCCTCCTCCCTTCTACCTCAGGCAATCTCCAGAGGCCTCTGAGGCTCAGATCCAGCATCACCTCCTTCCCGAGGCCCTAACTGATTCCCCACTCCACCCTCCCCCAACCCCCAGGTGTTACTGCACACTCTTCTTTCCCTGGAAACGAGCTTAGATTTACTTCATAAAGAGAAGTCGCTACCATCTCACATCCAAGGTCATCAGCTTCCCTTCTTCATCATCCTCAGACTTTCCAAGACAATGGGCTCGCCATCCACGTCCCCAAGGGGCTAATTCCCTCTGTCCTAGCAGGGAAAAGAGCTTTACCTTCCCTGGACTGGCCTCCTACTTTCTCCCTGCCGGTCCAAGTTCCTAATCACCCTGAGGCATGACACACACTGCTTTCCTCCGGAAATCAGCCCCAAAGAATTTCCCTTCTCTTTGGCCTTGACCCACTTAACTCTGCTTCTGATTCTGAGAGGACAGACTGGGTCACGTCATTCATTGCCTGACTTTCTCCATTTTCTTGGGGCAGCAGGAGCAGCTGACTAAAGCGGAGGGGTGTAATTCAACTTACATAACAAGCTTAGAGAAGAGAAGTCAGACCCCAAAGATCATAGACCGTCCCAGCTACAAAAGGGACCTTGGAGAATCTGGCCAGAAATCCAAGGCAAGCTCACTGGCTTATACTCGGCAGACTCCATTTTGTTACCTTTTTGGAAAACTAATGACAGCTGCCCTTCTTTAAACCCATGGTGGATAAAGGAATCAAGAAGATAAGTGCTACCTTTGACACATACTAGCTGTGTGACCTTGAACCTCTAAGTCTCAGTTTCCTCATCTGAAAAATGGGGCTAATCTGTAATACCTCCCTTACAGGGTTGTTGGGAAGCTCAAAAAAATTAGACCCAAAAGGCATTTGGCAGATATTACAACACTATTATAACATCAATTGTCTTTTAAAAGTCATTATCCTTTTTTTTTTTTTGCATTTATCTTTGTACAAAGTGTGTGCCCTAAAGAGAATGTAAGGTCCTTGGAGGCAGGGGCTGTTTTCCTTTTTAACATCCTCAGCACCTAGAACAGTGCCTGGTATGTAGCAGGAGCTTAATAAGTGATTGTTGCATTGAATGGGGGAAAATGTTTGCAATAGGCCATTACAGGAAAGTTTTTTGGAAATTAGTTCTCTTTTGCTTGTACTATTTCTGGGAATAATAAGTATCTGAAATTTGCTACTAACTTGGTGAACAACTTTTCCTTTTAATTTGTCCTTAAAAGTTCCTTCTCTCACACTCTTTAAATGATGATCCCTAGTTCTAAATCAAGAGCCAAAGACAAGAAGATGGGATACTGAAATCAGCCAGGGGCCACCCTTAGTGATAAAAGGGAACAAAAAATCCCCATAACCCCTTTATCTCCTATTGGCAATTGGTCTAAGATTCTGGGACTGTTTAACATATTCGGCAGGATGGAAACTCACCCCATTAATGATGGAGCACTAGTGTGTATTGGACCCAAATGGTTCAAGGATGGAGGGAAGTCCTTTTGGAGTCCAGAATGAAAACTCTGAACTCATTTACACCTCTGCCTTT
Source organism: Dromiciops gliroides (assembly GCF_019393635.1). Lineage (NCBI taxonomy): Eukaryota > Metazoa > Chordata > Mammalia > Microbiotheria > Microbiotheriidae > Dromiciops > Dromiciops gliroides. Next base: position 79,923,655 of record NC_057867.1, on the reverse strand, counting down.
CAATTAATCAATAAAGATTTATTCAACACCTAGTATGTGGCAGGCACTATGCTAAGTGCTAGGGATACAAAAAGAGGCAAAAGGCAGTCCCTGCCCTCAAGGAGCTTAGAAAGACAACATGCAAATGAAACAAGCTAGATATAGTATAAATAGGAAATCATTAACAGAGGGAAAACAATGGAATGAAAAGGAGTTAGGGAAGGCTTCCTGTATGAAATGATTCCTGTACTCTAGACTGTCTGGGGAGTATGCTGACCTTAAGCTCACAATCCAACAGGTTAAGTTAACATTAAAATTAAGTTAAATTGGGGCAGCTAGGTGGCGCAGTGGATAAAGCACTGGCCCTGGATTCAGGAGTACCTGAGTTCAAATCCGACCTCAGACACTTGATACTTACTAGCTGTGTGACCCTGGGCAAGTCACTTAACCCTCATTGCCCTACCAAAAACAAAAACAAAAACAAAAAAAAACCGAAAGAAAATTAAGTTAAATTAAGTACCTACTGTGTGTAATGCCCTATACCAAACATTAAGGAGACAAAGATGAAAAATGGCACAATTTGTGCTTATACTTAATGAGGAATGTGACAAAAAAAGGAAAGACTGTCCCATCACACTGGCATCCATCCAGCTGACTTTCATTTTTCAATCTTTCACCAGAGAAGGTTTAGGTTCTAAGTGGTCTTTGATGTTATGGAATATGCCCATGGAAAGTAACTGCACTGGCGTGGGGGGGGGGCATGGTTGGTAAGAGCCCTGTTCTCTGGGCTTCTATCAATAACCATTCCATGTGAGAGTGGGGCGGGGAGAAAGAGAAAGAGAGAGAGGAGGACGGGAAAAGAGAGGGAGTGGGAGGGAGGGAGGGAGAGAGAGAGAGACAGAGAGAGAGAGAGAGAGAGAGAGAGAGAGAGAGAGAGAGAGGGAGGGAGGGAGAGAGAGAGAGAGAGAGAGGGAGAGAGAGGGAGAGAGAGAGGGAGAGAGAGAGAGAGAGGGAGAGAGAGAGGGAGGGAGAGAGAGAGAGAGAGAGAGAGGGAGAGAGAGGGAGAGAGAGAGGGAGAGAGAGAGAGAGAGGGAGAGAGAGAGAGAGAGAGAGAGAGAGAGAGAGAGAGAGAGAGAGAGAGAGAGAGAGAGAGAGAGAGAGTTTAATGACTTACTAAGGCACAGTCCAAGTTCTGGTCAGGGCTGAGTGCTCCCGGATGGTAGAGAGGTTCCCCAGGTCCAGAGGGGGGGGGCGTGCTAGAAAACAACAAAGCCTGACAGTTAGATGGATTATCCATAACATAAAGATGAGACTCTGGCAGGGATAAAAGGGATGAAGATTTGGCAAATACCCTTCACAATTCAGTTTTAAAGGGCATTTCAACCACTTTTAGCAACCAAGTAGCCAAAGCCAGTGATCTGTTTTTCCTTTCTTCCTTTGCCTTCCTCCCCCACTCTCTGGCGGGCATCAGAGAGCAGGGAGGTGGGGAGAAGACATCCTGGAGGAGAGTAATGTAAAGAAGCCAAGTGCCTCAGGATTCAAAGGCGTACTCATTAAGGGCTAAGCAAAGGATGAATGGATTTTAGAACCACTGTAAATGGAAGAGAAGAGCAAAGAAGCAGTATGAGCTTGTTAGGGCACAGGATTAAGAAGCTAAGAACACCTGGGTTCAAATCCCACCTCAGACACTTACTAGCTGAATGACCCTGAGAAGGCCCAAGCTTTCTGGGCCTCAGTATCTCTTCATCTATGTGATGAGGGTGTGGGCTATGAAGTGACCTCCAGCTCTGATCCTATGAGCCTAGGAAGTGCAAGAACTAGATTTCAGAGGTTTTAAAAAAGGGGTCAGGCTTGGATATATAAATATATGGGAATTACTGAATGGGGAACCCCCCATAATAGCAATTAATTCATTTGAGTCCAATGTCCTCATTTAACAGAGGAAGAAACTGAGGCCCAGAGAGGGAAAGTTATTTGCCTATTGTAGCCAGATAGGGATGGTAGAAGTTACTCAGTCTGAGTTGCCTTCCCCATATCTTACAGATGAAGAAACAAGAAATAATTTGTTCTAAGGGACACAAATAGTCAGAAGTGGGATTCAAACTCAGGTCCTCTGAAAATGAAGCCAAAACTGTTTTTCCACTAGAGGACCCATGCAACCAAAATTCTAGATTTAAAAAACATTTAGTTTGATAATGCCACATGTAATATTCGCTCCCAAAGTCCCTGGCTACAGTGATTGTATAAAATACCCAATTTCCCTTGAACACTGCAAGAAATACAATAAATAAACAGTATTTAGATTTGGTCAGCGCTCCATATACAGAGACCTGGGATGCAGGGGGAACTCCCTCCCTCCTGAGCTGTGAGAGACTATCCCCACTCCCAATCCTGAGGTATGAAAGGGCAGCCCTTGGTGCCTCTTAAGCGGTCTGTCTCCTGGGTGGAGGGGGGGGGAAGGAGTTTTTTCCCTCCCTTTCTCCCTCCTTCCTGATAGACAAATGGGTGGCCCTCTCTGGCTCCTGACAGGCCTGTCTCTTGATGGAGGCTCTCTCTCCCTCCCAATCTATCTCCTAGGTTGAAGCCTTCCCAAGGGAAGAGGGGACTGCCTGGGAACTGCCCTTCCCTCCTGAGGGAAAATAAGGCAGCCTTCCCTCCCTCCTGAGATATGAGGGTCAAGCTCTTCTTTCTCCTGAGTTATGAGAGCTGGTCTTCCCTCCCTCCCGGCAGGCCTATGTCCTGGGAGTTGGCCCTTCTCATGCCTGGAAAACTCCTGTAAGCTTGAGGAATGGCCCCTTGAGACCACCCTTCCACTTTATCTCAAGGCTGCTATTCTTCAGGGTGCTAATCAAAGGCCCCCTTGCCTTTGTATCCATTCCCAACCTCATCTTGTTACAAAATCTCTTCTTGTTAGAATGGAAGTTCCCCTAATGCCCTGCCCTGGAATCCTGACCTAACCAAATGCAGGCTCTAAAATGCCCCTTCTCTCCCAAGGGCCTGGGCCAGTTGCCTTTTATCTTGGCTGGCTTGATAAAGTTTCTTGGCAAATAAATGAATGAATGAATGAATGAATGAAGTTTCTTGGCTTCATCATATCTCCTCTGGACATGGGAGGGTACATATGAGTGTACTGGCCTTTTAACCCTGGCTCTATGGGCTTCCTGCCTGTGTCCTCCTGGACATCTTCCCACTAGGGGTCCTCCACAGGAGGTCCAGGCAATTTGATAGAGTGTTTGGAGTTTGGAGTATTTGACCACTGATGGATAATTCGAGTGACTTTCTGGTTGTCAACTTCCACATCTTTCCAATGAAATAGCTGGAAGACAAGCTTTCTAAGAGCTCTAAGTCTGCAGTTAGGTGGACAGCCATGGGGCTCTGGAAGGAGGCTAGGCATCCGCCATCCCACACTTGAATCCGGTGCTCATCTGCTTTCCCAATCGATCGTATCAGTTCTGGAGACATTATAATTGTACAATGTTCTCCTGGTTTTGCTCACTTTCCTCATCATCAGTCCACTTAAGTCTTTCCACATCCAGGAAAAAATAACGATGGAATATAGATGCAGATTGAACCATACTATTTCTACTTTTTGTTTTTTGAGGTTTTTCCCCTTTTGTTCTGATTCTTCTCTTACAACATGACTAATTTGGAAATAGGTTTAACATGATTGTAATGTATAACCTACTTCTGATTGCTTCCTGTCTTGAGGAGCTATAGGGAGAGGATCCTATGATCCTACTCTCTAAAGGAGGATAATGATTCTCAGGCACAGGGTCATAAAGCTCAAGTATGAAAGAGTACAGGAAGTTCTCTGGGACTGTAAAGCATTACAGGTATTAGGGTTTTGTCACTAGGCCTGTTCTCTGAAGACTACTCTGGCTTATTTCTGAGAGGCTCACTCAGTAATAGAAAGTTGGCCACCAGGGTGTGGCCAAGTTATTTTTTTGGTTTGGTTTGGTTTTTACCTGGAGCCACTGAGTTCATATATAGTGGGAGTTGGGGGAGGAATTGGCCCTGTGATTTCATTGGTTTAAGGAGCTTCCTATGAGGAAACTCCTCTGTGGATGCATCCTATAATCTTAGGGAGTGGCCTGGGACTCTGAGAAATTAAGTGACTTGTTTAGGGTCACTCAGGTCGAACTCAGGGCTTCCTGACTCCAGAATCATAAATTGCTGTTAAGTATGGGGATATTAGTGCAATAGTTGCTGAGATGTTAAAGACTGTGCTGGCCTGGGCTGGTAACAGTAGAAGTGGAAATGGGGAATGAACAGGATATAGTTATCACCAGAGATGAAGTGATAGGACCTAGAAAATGGTCAGCTGTGAGGGTGACAGGAAGGGAGGAATCAAGAAAGATGCTGAGTTTTGGATCAGAGGTAGGAAGAGGGCATTTCTGGACAACATATATACCTGAATAGGGGGCAGACACCCAGTGCCAACTACCTGAAGCCTGCAAGAGAACAAACAATGGCTGGGAAAAAAAATACAATGTGAAACCACACTAAATTACTTCTTCTACTCTAGAACTGTAAAAGAGGTCAGCCAGTAGCAGGATGGGTAAGCTGGGGCCATCAGCAAAGTCAGCACCAACCCAGGCAAACAAGCCTCCCAACATCACCACAGCTGTGTCCAGAGGCAGCGAGAGCAGAGGGCAACTCTGGCCAGAAGGCTGGGAACTTTGGAGGCCTCAGGGAATGGCAGAGAAACAGCAACTGGGACCAGCACCGTACTGACCAAAATACTTGGAATGGGGCAGTCAAGGCTCAAGGGCTCTGAGAGCCCTAACATTCTATTTGGAGACAACAAGTGCTCTAATCCTTCAAGATATTGGAGGGGGGTTGGGGTGGGGTGGGGTGGGGCTTCAGGAAGTGAACCCAGGGAATGCAGGAGGAGAAAAAGTATAGCAAAGGGCAGAACCTAGCCCTGGAAGAAAGTCCAGAACTAAAGCTGGAGAGATGAGTAAATCAAAAAAGATTCCCAACCAATAAATATCTAATTCCATAACAACTGCAAAGAGTGACTCAAAGGAAAAAATGGATTTTCCATAAATCCAGAAAATGCATTCCCATACATGAATACCTAGGAAAAATGAAGCATGAGAGAAAAACAATTTAGTAAAAACCTTGGAAGGAAGAATTCAAAGAAGAATAAGTAGCTTAGAATGGAAAGTGGTCAATCCTCCCCCCAAAATGGAATCCCTAAAAACTAGAATAAACTAAACAGAAATCAGTGACTCCATGAGACAGAAAAAATAGAACAAAATCAAAGGATTAGAAAAAGTAGACCAGGGATTCTTCACCTTTTCTGTATCATGGACCCCTTTGGATGCCTAGTAAAGCCTATGGACCCTTTCTCAGAAAAGTTTTGGTTTTTTACATTTTGAATAAAACTTTATTTTCCAAAATATGCGTAAAACCAAACTTTAACATCAATTCTTTAAAACTTTGTGTTCCAACTTCTCTTCCTCCCTCCATTCCCACCCCCCACCCACATGAACTCAAGCAATTCAAAATAAGTTATACATGAGTAGTCATGGAAGAATTCCCATATTAGCTAGTTGTGAGAGAAAACAGTCAAAAAACCCCAAACTTCAGATTAAGGAATTGTCAAAGAGGAAAAGAAAAAAAAAGTTTTAAATGTGTTTCCATCTGTTTTCAGATACTATCAGTTCTTTCTCTGCAGATGGGCTGCAATCTTCATAAGTCCTTGAGGGTTACAGAAAAGTTTTAAATGCATAAAACAAAACACAGAGAATTATAAATAAAACCAATACAATTCAGTATTACCTAATGGTTACCATTGGCTATTAAAAACTTTGAAGTAGTCATTTGTTCAGAGAAATGGTTACTTGAGGTTTCTGTTCTAGCACTGCAGAATGTAAAGTTAGAGTAATATTCTCAGGAAAGTGAAAATGGACAGAACAGTTAAAATTGCAAACTGAGTTTCTCTTTACTAGACATGTGGTCAGTCACAATGAGTCAAAGAAAATGCTAGGTTAAACTTTTCTTTTCTAATTAGCTTTCAATACAGTTTGTATAGTAATATGAGGGGATTCTGGATAGATCAAACATGCAAAAGTTATTTGGTTCCTCTTTGACATAGGTGGCATTAATTAACTATGGTCATATTGAAAACTATGATAGGTTAAATTTGGGATTTCAATGCTCTGAACTATACATCTAAAAGATACAGTAAAAAGCATTTTTGTTGTTTTAAAATAAATAAATAAACCCAATACAGTTGAAAATACAGTTATCAAAATATTTTTTAAAGAACAAGTTCACAGGCCTCAGGTTAAGAACCACTTAAATAGAAGAAAATGTAAGACAGCTGATATTTTTTTAAAAACTGACCTGGAAAACAGGTCAAGAAGAAATAAATACAGGGGCAGCTAGGTGGCACAGTGGATAGAGCACCGGCCCTGGAGTCAGGAGGACTTGAGTTCAAATCTGAGCTCAGACACTTGACACTTACTAGCTGTGTGACCTTGGGCAAGTCACTTAACCCTAATTGCCTCACCAAAAAACAAAAAACAAAAACAAAACAAACGAATGGATGGATAGATAGATAAATAAAATGTAAAAGAAAATCATGAGCAGGCAAATTTCAGAAAAACCTAGAAAGACTAAAGTGGACTGATGTTGAGTGAAGTGAGCAGAACCAGGAAGGAGAACATTGTACACAGTAACAGCAACATTGTGTGATGATCAACTGTGATAGACTTGGCTCTTCTCAGCAGTGCAATGACCCAAGACAATTCCAAACAACTCATGATGGAAAATGTTCTCCACATACAGAGAAAAGAACTGTGGATTCTTAATGCAGATTGAACCATACGGTTTCTACTTTTTTGTTGTGTTTTTCCCCTCTTTTTCAAGGTTTTTCCCTTTTGTTCTGATTCCTCTTTCACAGCATGATTAATGCAGAAAAGTGTTTAATATGATTGTACATATATAGCTTATAGGGGCAGCTAGGTGGATAAAGCACCGGCCCTGGAGTCAGGAGTACCTGAGTTCAAATCCAGCCTCAGACACTTAACGCTTACTAGCTGTGTGACCCTGGGCAAGTCATTTAACCCCAATTGCCTCACTAAAAAACAAAAAAAAACATATATAGCTTATATCAGATTGCTTTATGTCTTGGGGAGAGGGGAGGGAAGGAAGGGTGGGAGAAAAATTTAGAACTCAAAATCTTATGAAAACAAATGTTGAAAACTATTTTTATATGTAACTGAAAAATAAAATGCTTTTATGATTAAAAAATTAAAAAATTTTAAATGCACAGAAGAGAACAGAAAAAAGTTAAGGAGGAAGCACGGATGGATAAGCAGGACAAACTTTAAAGTCACATAAAGAATTTATTAAGTACTTAAAAAACAAAGCAAGTGGTATAAAATGGAGATTAATGCTTTCATAGAGAATTCTTTTTCTTTTGTGCTCTGCAGTGTACATGGAAGTGGTCGCTCTTCTTTTGGTGCTTACATTCAGAAGAACCCCAATCCCAAAGAAAAATCCAACCCCAGAAAGTAGAAGGGCAGAAAAGGAGCTGGCAGAGACTGTGGAGAAAATGCACATCACCTCCTTGAAATGAGATCTCCAGGTGTATCTGTGTTGATCATAAGAATGTGTGGTTGCTGGGCAACCAGTCTGACTGCCAGCTTCCAAGGCAACCCCAATGAGCCTTTTTCAGGCAATTTAGGTAGAAATCCTTCCAATCTCCTCTCCAGCTTTCCCCTGGGAGACAGTAATGTCTTGGGAAGCAGAAGGAGGGAGGGGACAGCCATGTTTTACAGTTCAATTGTGTTTTATTGGAGCTGATGAGAGGAGCAGGCAAGAGAGAAGATTCAAAGACCAAGGATCCATGGGCCTACTGTGGTTATCATTGGAGTTAATTCAAAGACCCGTGGTCAGTGGGCTTACTAAGGACCCAAGCTGAGCCTCCTGCCCAGAGACAATCCTTGGGGGCAAACTTCTCAAAGTAGTGGAAGGTTGGGCTTCCACTTAATGATGAAAAGGGCTTGATCTCATTCTTGATGGGCATCTTAGCACCTTCATAAGTTAAGGCCCCTGTTCAATTCAGCATAATTTGATCATTTTCAACAAACTATTCCAAATTGTTGGCTTATCATGGTGGTTCTCCATCACTGCCAATAAGTTATGGGTTTTTTTTAACTAATAAAAGAACTGAGTTGATCTGGCCACAGGGTTGCTCTCCAAAGCCCATGGGAGAAGAGTAAATTGGCAAAGACACATGATTGACACCTACTGGGGCCAAAACAAACCCCAGCACTCAGAAAGGGCTGGGACTAGGGCCGATGTTCTACTTAAAGTGATTGCATTTGTGTGGAGGCTCTACAGTGGTGGGACAACTGTGTCATTCTAAATCTGTGATCTTTTGAAACCATGTGCGATAGTTGTATCAAGATGCTTTCTGTGGGGTGTTGACAAGTATGTTCAAAATGGCAGTGTTCACACAGGCTGGGGTTCTCATCAGAGTGCTGAACTTTCTCAGAAAACACTATCACTGAGAATCAAGAGGGTATGTTCGGGGCAGCTAGGTGGTGTAGTGGATAGAGCACCGGCCCTGGAGTCAGGAGTACCTGAGTTCAAATCTGGCCTCAGACACTTAACACTTACTAGCTGTGTGACCCTGGGCAAGTCACTTAACCCCAATAGCCTCACCAAAAAAAAGAGGGTATGTTCTTGGTTACTGGTAGTAGGAACCCCAGCAGGCAGAAAAAAGAATTCTCCATCTGATCTGACAATCCCCCCTAACATATACATGCATGCAGTTGTGTCAAAGTAGTCCTTTGTGGGGTGAGGCAAAGCCTGAAGTGGACATGTAGTGGCCCAGACAACCATAGAGAGAGTAGGACAGATAGATCTCTCTGTCTCTGTCTCTGCCTCTGCCTCTCTCTGTGTCTATCTCTGTCTCTGTCTGTCTGTATCTCTCTGTCTCTCTCAGCTCTGGAGAGAAGAGAATTCACTTCAAGCACTAGAGAACTGTCTATAGACTCAGGTATTTTTGACATACCAATCCAAAGAGTTCCAATCAAAGTTAAGAAAAAAGAGAGAGAATATTCAAATATAGAATTATACAGAGGTCAAGGGAAGGAGACCTAATTTTATTTTGGTGTATTTGTTTCGAAAAGATTATAAACAATAAGGATTAACAAAAATAAAGACTCACATAAACATACAAAAAAGGAGCAAAATATTTCCTGAACACTTAGCATTGAGTTAAATAGAGGGTCAGTGTTTGAAGATGCTACAAACAGTGCTCCCTTTTGCCCGGGCCCTTCCTGGCTGGCCAGGCATTGCTACCTCTCACTCGCCTTCAACTTTGTTTTTGTGACCCCTATCCTGACTCTGCTCTGTCACTGATGTCTCTCATTCCTCAGCCTCCCATGTATCTCCTTCATGAGCTTCACATTCATCATTTCATGGCCCCATGATATTCCAGCATCTATTTTATCAAGCCACCCTCTAATTGTTGGACAGGAGAAATGTTTTCAGTTTTTGCAGTCACAGAGCTGCAACGATTATTTTTATGTAGGGGGTCCTTTTTAAAAATTTCTATAACATCTGGGGAAAAGTTCTAGCCATGACATTGCTGAGTCAAAAGATGTGGCCAATCATGACCTCTCACATAAGTGACCACATCGCCCTCTAAAATGTTTATCCTTGTTAATAGATTTGGTGCTTGGATTAATAGTGCTTGGATTTCTTTAAATTATGCTCTAAATTAAAGCTTCTTAAACTGTGGGTGACAACCCCATAAGGGGTCACCAAAAATTTGGCACCAGTAAAAAGTTTTATATATATATATACATACACACACACGCACGCATATATATACATATATTCTATATACCTATATGCTTGGAGTCATGTAAAAATTTCTTGGGTGAAAAGGGGTCACAAGTGGAAAAAATTTAAGAAGCCCTGACTTAGACCATTAATGTTATATTAACATGGACTCTCCATGAGTTAGAAATAGCCTTTCGAAGTGTCCTGTACATTTGAGCAGCTCCCATAGCTATCTCAAACTCTATATGTCCAAAACAGAAGATTACATCTCCTGAATCTGTCCCCTTCTCTCCATACACACAGCAGCCACCTTGATCCAAGGTCATCATCACCTTGTGCCTCAAGTCTCTGGCTTCAGTGTCTTCCCTACTCCTATCCATCCTGCAGTTGGTTGCCAAAGTGATCATCCTCAAGTGTAGGTCTGACTCTACCACTTTCCTACTCAACAAACTCTAGTAATGCTTCTAGAATCAAATAGACAATCCTCTGTCCTTCACAATCTGGTCACTTCCTACCTTCCTACCAAAGAGCTACACTATGGTACTTGCTATTCTTGGCACAGGACAGGCCATCTCCTGACTGGTGAGCCTTTTCACCAGCTGTTCCTCATGCCTGGAATGCCCGCCCTACTCAACTCTATCTTCTGACTTCGCTGGCTTCCTTCAAGACTTAATTCATATCCTACCTTCTACAAGAAGCCTTTCTATGTCTTCTCTTACCCCCACCACTAATGTAGTGCTTCTGAGTTTACTTCCCATTTGGGCACAGTGGATAGAGTACTAACCTGAAGTTGGGAGGACCTGAGTTCAAATCCCAGCTTAGATACTTACTAAGTGTGTGATCCAGGGAAAGTCATTTAACCATGATTGCCTCACACATCCAGGGCCATCTCCAGTCATCCTGATGTACATCTTGCCACTGGATCCAGATGGCTCCAGAGGAGAGAGTGACTCAGCTGTTGACATGGCACAGCCCTCCCTTGCTTAAATCCAATTTGCTGCAAGTTACCACATCATCCGATGTCACGGTCCTCTTCAAGAATGAAGGACAAGCAACAACAACAACCTCCCATTTACACCCCAGATAGCTTGGACAGACATAGCCATTGGCATGTTGACTCCCCCATTAGAATGTGAGATCTCTGAGGGGTGAACCCATGTTTTTTGCCTTTCTTTGCATCCCTAACACAGTTACTGGCACGTAAAGCTCTTAATAAATGTTTATTGACTGGCTGGCTCTTCCTCCTCTCCCCTATACTTTCCCTTTCATCTAAAATCCATTCCCCTGACTCTGGGGCATTACCATTTCCCTCCTCTTTTCATCCCCCTGGGGAGGGCACATTCCCTGCTCCTCCCTTTTCCTTCCATGGCTTCCAGCTCAGTTAATTACAGCTCAGGTATTTTCTTTTTCCCATATGTATGTGTAGTCCCTTCCCTCTCTCTCTTCCAACTCTTGCCCAGTTACCACAGGAAAACCTCCCCCTTCCTATTCTCTCTGCTCCAGGTGGCTAACTCATTTGCTAGCTAATCATGGCAGAGGAGCATTACTAATGCTAGTGATATACATGTCTGGATCAGGGGAAAGGAAAGTCATTCATCTGAAGGGCATTTAGACAAAAATAAAGAACCAAGGCCATCAACCTCCACAAGCCCCAGAAGTCCTGTGTGGAGGAAACTCCAGGGCAGTCTCTGTCTGCCTCTTCCTCCCTCTTCCTCCTCCTTCTCCTCGAATTACACCAGTTTTCCCATAAATCCTAGCATTCAGTTAAGTCAAGCACCTTCCTAGTCAGCTTTGAATATGTTTTATTTGTGGCATTCCAGCAAGACTTTTCCAATCCTTTTTTCCAGTCTTTTTCATGGGAAATGCCCAACATTTTCAATGACTCTCTGATTACTAGAAACATCATGGAAGGCATAAAATAAGGAGATATGGGTTCCCCAAAAGTATTTGCCACTGTGACAGAGGAGAGCCAGCACACTGTCCAGATTGAGGAAGGATTCCCTGTGGATAGAAAAGTCCTCCAGATGTTCTTGTACTGATTGTAGAGATCCCCCAGAACATTACAGGACCTCTTGGAAAATCATTGCCTATAATCACTTCTATGATCATCCCACTTGCTAACACATTCTCTCTACCACTTGGACCCTGCCTCCCAAGTCTCTATTGTCTCTTACCTATCTACTCAGCCTTACTTCCAAATACACAGTCTTCAATCCAGTAGTACTAGTCTCCTGGTTGTTCCACCTAGCTGCCCCCAAAATGGTAGAATTTTAAACAGAAGCAGAAGAGATTAAGAAGAGGTGGAAAGAAAACACAAAAGAATTCTACAGGGGGCAGCTAGGTGGTGCCGTGGACAAAGCACCGGCCTTGGATTCAGGAGGACTTGAGTTCAAATATGGCCTCAGACACTTGGCACTTTCTAACTGTGTGACCCTGGGCAAGTCACTTAACCCTCATTGCCCCCCCCAAAAAAAGTGAAGTAGAGGTTTAAAGAAAAAAAAAAAAGGAAAAAAGGGGGCAGCTAGGTGGCGCAGTGGTTAAAGCACCGGCCCTGGATTCAGGAGGACCTAAGTTCAAATCCGGCCTCAGACACTTGACACTTACTAGCTGTGTGACCCTGGGCAAGTCACTTAACCCTCACTGCCCTGCAAAAAAAGAAAAGAAAAGAATTCTACAAGAAAGATCTTAATATCACTGATAACCACAATGCTGTGCTTACTGATCTAGAGCTGGACATCCTAGAGAATGAAGTCAAGTGTTGGAGACCTTTCCAATAATATTAGGCATAAAACAAGGATACCCATTATCTCTACTACTATTTAGCATAGTTCTAGAAATGCTAGCTAAAGCAATAATACAAGAAGGGAAAACTAAGGGAATATACACAAATAAAAAGGAAACAAAATTATCTCTTTTTATAGATGATATAATGATATCCTTAGAGAACATTAGAGTCAACAAAAATCTGTGTAAAACAATGAACAACTTCAGCAAAGTTGAAGCACATAAAATAAATGCACAAAATTCATCGGCATGCTATATATTACCAACAAAAGGCAAACAGGAAGAGTTAAAAAGAGAAATTTAGATAAAAGTCATTGCAGAAGCTTTAAAATATTTGGGAGTATATCTACCAAGATAAAATACTCTTTGCAGACATAAAGACAGACCTAAATAATTGGAGGATAAGCAAGTGATCAAGGTTTTTGTTGTTGTTCAGTTGTGTCCTTGATATATAGTAATATTATATTTTATATATATATATGTACACACACACACATATACACACTTCCAAGAGAAGTACAAATTCAGAAGCAAGTAGAAAACTCAGAAGCAAGAAAGCTTCTGCTTTCTAGCCTAGGGTAAAGGCCACAGAGGAGTAACAAGTACAGGAGTTCCAGACCAAAAGAAAGCTTGATGTTCTGTCACTCTAAGCCAGCAGACCTTCTTAACTGGCTGATAGGGGTAGAGTCCAGCAGCAATTACAGTTACTCAGACCCAAACCCATGTCAGGAACGTGCAGAACTCACATTAGGGGGACAGTGGCCAGACTTTACCCTGGATCAAAGCATTTGGGGAACACTTATGGCTTGCAAGTCCCCAGCCTGTCCCCGAGTTCTTAGAATAATAGAACATTCAATATCCCAAAAAAAGTAGCAACAGGATCAGCCTAAACCTTCCTTCCTGAAGTGCAGAGAGCCAAGCCTTAATATCAAGTCTGAAATCTAGAAATAGCCTGGAAGAATGAGAAAACAAAAAAAAATCCTACCATAAAAAGCTATTACAGTGACAGATGCTCAAAGCACAGCTCCAGAAGAGAAAGACTCCAAGACAACTACAGGCAAAAACCTCAAATAAAAACACAGCTTGAGCACAAATTTGACCAGAATTCCCAGAAGAGAAGCAATAATTAAAAATAAAATATTTTTATCAATGAAATGAGAGCATAAGAAAAAGAAATTGGAAAAGAAATGAGAGCTATGAAAGAAAGAATTGGAAAGAAAAATAATAATTCAGCACAAAAATGTACAAAAATTTGCCCAAGCAACAAACTCCCCCAAAATTAGAATTGACCACATAGAAGCCAACTAAACAATAAAAATATTCAAACAAAATCAAAAGACCAAAAAATAAAAAAATTTCATAGCAAAAACAACTGACCTGGAAAACAGATCAAGGAGAAAAAGCTTTAAGAATAATTGGACTTGGGGCAGCTAGGTGGCACAGTGGATAAAGCACCGGCCCTGGATTCAGGAGGACCTGAGTTCAAATCCGGCCTCAGACACTTGACACTTACTAGCTGTGTGAACCTGGGCAAGTCACTTAACCCCCATTGCCCTGCAAAAAACCAAAACAAAACAAAAAAGAATAATTGAACTGTCTGAAGACCATAATTAAAGAGACCCTAGACATTGTTCCAAGAAAGCTTAAAAGAAAACTGCCCAGATCTCTTACAATCAGAGAGCAGTGTGGAAGTAGAAAGGATCCACCAATTGTCTCCTGAAAGAAACGCTCAAAAGAAAACTTCCAGGAACATCATAGCCAAAATCCAGAGTTTCCAGGTCAAAGAAAAAATACTGCAAGCAACCAGAAAGAAATGGCTCAAAAACCAAGGAATCACAGTCAAGATCACATAAGACTTAGCAGACACCACTTTAAAGAAATGAAGAATTTGGAATATGATCTTCCAGAAGGCAAAGTATATGGGCTTATGGCCAAGAAAAATTAAAGAAGTCCTGAGAGTGGTTCTGTTATGTCTTAATGATCTTAAGAGAAGAATGGAAAGTGAGAAGAATACATTTTGGGTAAGGGAAAGGGAAAGGAAAGTTAAGGAAAATTATCTCACATGATTGAGATGCATAAGTAGAAGTCTACACAAACAAGGAGGCAGGGAGTCATTGACATTTTAACCTCATTCTTCCCTGAACTGATCAAAGCAAAAAAGAATACATACACACAGTTGGGCACAGAAATACATTTTGGTCAACAGATAAATAAGAGGGAAAGGGGAGAAGGAAGAAGGAAGAATTAGAGGAAAGATAGATTAAGGGAGGGATTAGTACTAAGAAAAAACTCTAATAATGTACAAAATATGTATCACTCTTTTTGAGGTAGCAAAGAATGGGAATCATGGAATGGTTGAATAAATTATGGTATATAAATATGATGGAATACTACTGTGCTGTGAGAAATGATGAAGGGGATGGTTTCAGAGAAATCTGGGAAGACTTATATGAACTGATAAGAGAGCAAGTGAACAGAACCAGGAGAACAATTTCTACAATAACAATACTGTAAAGGCAAACAAATTCGAAAGACTTATGAACTCTGATCATTAGAATGACCAATCATGATTCCAGAGGACTAATGATGAAACATGCTCTCCACGCAAACATACATACATATTCCTTTTGGACATTGCCAATATTTGTTTTTTCCACTTGATTACCTATGTAACAGGGGTTTTGTTTTCTCTTTGGGGGCAATTAGAGGGCACCATGATGCACAAAGCACTGGGTATGGAGTCAAGAAGACCTGAGTTCAGATCTGACCTCAGATATTTCCTAGCTGTGTGACTCTGGGCAAGTCATCCAACCTCTCTTTGCCTCAGTTTCCTCAACTATAAAATAGGGATAACAATAGCAACTCAAATGAGATAATATTTGTAAAGTACCTAGCATGTAGCAGATGCCATATAAATGCTTATTACCTTCCTTGCCTTCTTTTTTCTTTCATTCTCAATTGTAAGTAGAATAGGGTAGAAGGCAGGACAGCTAGGTGGCATAGTGGATAGAGCACCAGCCCTGGAGTCAGGAGGACCTGAGTTCAAATATAGCCTCAGACACTTAACACTTACTAGCTGTGTGATCCTGGGCAAGTCACTTAACCCCAATTGCCTCACCAAGAAAACTAAAAAAAAAAAAAAAGAATAGGGTGGAAGGGAAATAAGGCAGATTTTTGGTGATAGGGAAAAAAGTTTAATTTTCAAAAGTATTAGAAATTTTCCTAACTGGGGGCTCAACATTATTGTGATTGTACTACAATAAATTCTCTAAAGCAGCAAAGAAAGCAATCATGTGGTCCCAAGGGGGTATCATATTGTCCCTGAGCTTAAAATGTTCTAACTATTGTAGGTTATTGCAATACTATCAGAATCATAGAATCTTATACTCTGAAGGAACCTCAGGGATTATACTTATGTAATTATCTCTTAGGGCCATTTAGAGCTAGAAGGGACCTTAGGGATTATTTTATTCAATCCCTTCACATTTGACAGAAGAAATTGAGATCCAAAGTCCTCTGATACCTAAAATACTCTCTAAACTCTTGGGCAGAAGCAATCCAAATTCCACTCAAGGACCTCTATTAATTGTAAGTCCACTGCCTCATGAGGCAGGCAGAGAGATTTTTTAACTCTAATTGTTAAGAAAATTGTCCTTATTCCTGAGCTAAAATAGCCTTACTATAATTTCCACCAATTAGTCCATTATGATGTAGTCTCTGCCCATACATTGCTATCTTATTTATCTGAACTATTATTGTTGTCCCCCCGGACACATGGTAATGCTGACTGTTCAGAGAAAGAAAAGTTGGCAAAGCATTTCTGATGGTTGCAATGTCCTTCCTCTCTTGTTGGGACTAAGAGGATTTGAGCTCACGATGGGCAAAAAGCCATGAAAAAAGACAGGAAAGTGATGAGATTTCTCTACAAGCACAGAAATCTGGAGTTCCCCTTTTCTTCTTTGTGATTGGGATCGACTTCTTGTCTTGCTATACAGTGCCCAGAGAATAGAAAGCCATGACAACCAGGCTCTCAAGATCAAGACTTCCTGGTTGCCATGCTTAGAACCTCAGCAATAGGACTGAAGTATCCTGCTTGCTATATGAATGAGAGTCCCAGGCTTATGGTCTTAATTCCAAAGATTAGAAAGATTATCAGGTTCTCCTACACATTCCCCAATCTTTCAAAGAAGATGATCTTTAAATAGATAAACATTGTGATAAACATCACCTCAGCATAACCAAAAGGTAAAAAACCAACTCATGTCTATTCCGGTGGGATTTATTGAGGGTTATGAACCATAGCTGGCTGGGTCTTAGATGAAGAGCAGATCCAGGGATGGGGAAAATGACTAAGGCCCCTCCTGGGTGCATCCAGATAAGGGGCATACATACCCCTGCACACTTTCTCTGTACCAGTACAAGCACCAGCATCCCTCCCTCTGAGGGGTGTGACAAGGTGAGCCTTTGGCAACAATAAAACCTGAGCTGGATTGTTTATATAAAGAAGAAAAAATAAGTGTTCTCTGTTTAGTTTTTATACTCACATGTGAGACTTGGTCTCTTGTACCCTTACATGGCTAAGGGGATGGGGGAAGGCATTCTATACCTCAGGAAAATGCTGAGTTCTATGCCTAGGGTTGGAAGCAGCAAGGCCTCCCAGCCTCCCCAGTCCCCAACTGGATACCTCCACCTTTCTGGAATAAGACTGGCCACGGGCGGCAAAGTAGACCTGGATCAGCAATAAGCTAAATGTATGACCTTGGGGAAGTCATTTACCTCTCCAAGCCTCAGTTTCCTCATGTATAAAATGGGGAAAACACAATCCTCATACCCCCTGCCTCCCAGGGTTGTTGTGAGGAAAGAGCTCAGTAAACTATGAGACATGAGCTAATAATGATAGTCCACGATAACTGGATAACTTGAGCTCCCCTTGGTGGCTCATCTGCTCAGGTGCTGCTCTGCCCTGCCCCCGCCTCCCATATACACTTACATCTCCTTCGGGGTTTCAGGTCTCGATTCACTGGGGGTGGCTCCATGTCCGTGGGCAGCTCTGCCAGGGGGTTGGAGAGTCTATCAGGGCTGCTCATTGCAATGTAACCATCAGCATTGCTTTCTGGGCCAGGGCCAGCAGAAGAGATGCTTGGATGCATGGGGACATAGCTGTCTTCAGAGGTTCCTGGCAGGGTGGATGGTGGCAAGGTGAGGCGACAGGGCTGCAAGAAAAATCAGGAAGTCAGAACCTTGGATCCTCTGTGCACTGAAGGCTGTGTGTGCCCTTCCGAGCATCTCAGCAACACTCAGTAAAAAGGCAAAAAACCAGGAACAGTTGGGGGAACTCTTCCTTCCTACACTGCTGTCCTCATCTTGGCCAGAACATGCAGCCCGGGGCCTCCAAAGATCTGTTAAGTTGGAGGGGCCCCAGGAGGAGGAATTTGTCAGCCACTGGCCTCCCAAGCATGCTCCCAAGTCAAGAGAGGGGAGGATGATTGCCTCCCGGAAGGGAAGCCCCCTTGCCCACCTGGAGGCTAAAACAGTCAAATAGTAGTGTGAGGAAAACAGATGAGGGCAAGCTTGCTGGTGTTGGAGACTGATCGCCTGGCTGCTCCTTCATTACCAATCCAGAGCCCAGTCATTGTGAGGTGACTATTTGTATTTAGTATAGTGAATCTTGAGGGTGGAAGTATGTAGAAAAACGATAGCAACTGTTAAAGGGGGGAGGTTAATGCTCTAGTATCCAATTTTGAATCTTACTGTGAGATTTAAAATTGGA